>NC_026004.2:25176413-25476413 GCF_000442705.2 Elaeis guineensis | reverse complement strand
ATAATAGTTATTTAACAGAGAACAAAAATCCATATACACTTAAACAAAAGTTAAAAAGATCACCAGTAGGTAACATGCATCCCCAGATGCAATTATCATGATACAATTTGCAATTACTCCCAACAATCAAATGATCCGGCCATGTCGCGGGCATAATCATGTACCTTTTATGGTACACCTAGAATTAAGGAAATGAGGAAATATATATTAAAGGTTATCAAATTTCGGGAAAAAAAAGAACACTTATGATGTTTTTAAAATAGAATTAAGAAGATGTTATAAGCATTTATTAGTATTTGAGCATGTGCCCAATGTAACACCCATTAACTTAACCAAGTTCAGATGGTATCTTCTATGCAAAAAAATTATTGATCTTTTTCTACGGCATCATCTACTAGATCACATCTTACATAGATCTCAAAATACTCAAAAAAAAATTTTCATCCATCTATGCTCACAAATCTTAAAGTAGATATTGTGCGATCCAACGGTGGATGTCATGGAAGGTGAACCATTTTTTCACATGAAAGATACAACCCTGAACCCCACTAAATTAATTACATGCAATTAAAAAAAAACTGCAATTAGAAATGGATCATGAAATTTTATGAGCTATTCGGTTGTCCGACATTCAATCATCATGGATATTGATGTTCTGTTTTTTTTTAAAAAAAAAAAATCATTTCAAATTTTGTGCATCAAAAATTTTCAATATACCCTCCTACAATATGGATTGTAGGGAATCTACTGCCAGGTCATGACAAATTAATTTCCACAGTCAAGATTCTGCAGTGCCTCCTCACACGCTTCCATCTTCCCTGTTTACACACCATAGGAAGGAATTACCGATAATGATAGAAAAAGAAACCAGTTAAAAAAAGACAGGAGCCTCGTCCCTACCTTCCCTTCTCTCTCTTCCTCTCTTTACTACCTACCTAACGTTCCACAACTCCAAATAGAATCCACCCTCACAAAAAAAGGCTGGTTGGTGTCTAAGAATCACAAGAACAGATTCGGCAACATGGATTCCCCTCGCCAGGAAGAAGAAGAAGAAGAGAAGCAGAAAGAAATCACCACCCCTCTCCGTAAGCCCATCAACAACACTAATCCCTTCCCTCCTCCTCCCACTCATCTCTTTTCATCATCACCCTCTAACCTCCTCCTTCCCTTCGAGCAGTTCATGCCGAGCCCTCAGCCTCGACAACATCGTCATCAACCCCGCCGGCGGCAGCTGACGATGCCAGGAGGGAGGAGGAGGAGGAGAATTCTCCGATCGAGCAGGTGGCTCTCACCGTGCCGGTGGGCGACGACCCCTCCGTTCCGGTGCTGACGTTCCGCATGTGGGTACTCGGCACGGTTTCCTGCGCGCTTCTGTCCTTCTTGAACCAGTTCTTCTGGTACCGAAAGGAGCCGCTCTCGATCACCTCCATCTCGGCCCAGATCGCGGTGGTGCCGCTGGGCCACCTCATGGCTCGGACGATAACCGACCGGGTTTTCTTCAAGGGGAGGAGGTGGGAGTTCACCCTCAATCCTGGGCCGTTCAATATGAAGGAGCATGTCTTGATCACCATCTTCGCCAACTCCGGCGCCGGCAGCGTCTACGCCATCCACGTCGTCACCGCCGTCAAGATCTTCTACCGCCAGCACATCACCTTCTTCGTCTCCCTCCTCGTCGTCCTCACCACCCAGGTGATGATCTCCTTGATTTTTTTTTTCTTTCTTTTTGTAATTTTATTTTGATTACATAATATATATTTTTTTATTCAAAAAAAAAAAGTATTGATGAGGTTGTTCGGAATAGGTACTGGGGTTTGGGTGGGCGGGAATATTCCGGCAACATCTGGTGGAGCCGGCGGCGATGTGGTGGCCTTACAACCTGGTGCAGGTATCGCTGTTCAGGTAAAGGGATAAGCCAGCGTTTCTCTCGTTTATCATTCTGGGCCGCGTGTTTCGTTTGTTTCGTGTTCTTCTGTTCTCTGTTGGTTGGTTGGACACGTCTGATGGCTTAGCGACGGTTAGATTTGATATTATGATATTAGCTGGCAGTGATGATTCCTTTTAAGTGGGGCCGCAGTGCATGGATCCTGGAGGTCTTTTCAAGGAAAGGGATGGATGGCGTGTGATGAGGGATGTGCTCCCTGACGACACAGGATCCCAAAAACCGTAGGGACCGAGAAATTAATGATTAGAGCCATCCCACCACATACATCCAGGACCATCTGATAAAAAATATTATATTATTTAAAAAAATAAATTTTTTCTATTCAAATTTGTAGTTAAAATGAACTTATTTTCCTTTTCAAAATTTTTTACTAAGGACATTGGATCCTATAAACCGTAGGGACCGGGAAATTAATGATTAGAGCCATCCTACCACATGTATCGAGAGTCATCTAATAAAAAATTAATATATTATTAAAAAATATTTTTATTAAAGATGGTAAAAATTATTAATTTGTAATTAAATTCACCCTATTCCCTATTCAAAGATTCCAATAAACTTTAAAATAAAAAAAATTTGATATTAAATAATATGATTATTTTTTATTGAATGATCCAAGATATATATGATAAAATAATCCAATAATTTTTTGTATGAACCATCCCAAATAGGTAATATAAATATAATAATTAAAAAAATGATGAGGTCTTTATTTTTTTTATTTTAGTATAGGGATATTTTGTATCATCAAGAAATTCAATAATATAGGAGGTTACTATTTTTTTTTATTTTAGAAAAAATCATATTTTCACCTTTGGATTAATTCATATAATAACACAAATATTTCAACATAAGAAATTACTGTAAAAAGTTGGAGATGTATCTTTCGTGTGAAAAAGAAGAATTTATCCTCCTCCTCATAAATTCACTGTTAAATTTTATAATTATTACTTTAAGACCTATACAACCGATGATAGAATTATTTGAAATCTCTTTTGATGCATAATTCAATGATCAACATTATGAAAAAAGATCGATTATTTTTTTGACATAAAAAATCCAACCTCAACCCATTGTTGAATTAGAGCTCTTTTAACTTTTTTTCATCAATTTTGCTTCTACAATGCGTGCTCAAAATGTTGCAAAGAGGCAATTTGATTTTAATTCCTACATTGGCTCGTCAAAATGCTTGAATCAAATGTCCTAAATGCCCCTGTACCAACTAAAAAACATTGTTCTTTGTAAGAAAATGGGTATATAACAACTGCCTACTTGTGCCTAAATATATTCCAAGAAGTATGGTGTCACTTATTTATTTTTTTATTGACAAGGCAGTAGTTGACATGAGTTGTCCTTTCTTATTTTATCCCATGCAGATTCATTTAAGGCCTTTGTACGGTGAGCATGCGCTTCATGCGTAAAGGAGAATCTCCAACTTTCAAATAACCAAGCTTTTGCTGCAAGAATCTATATTTTATAAATTTGAATTATAAATATTTTTCAAACATGAACGATGCTAAAAAAATGATCAATTCTTTTCAAAAAAAAAAAAAAAAGATTAGCTCTGTGAAGTTTTTGCCTTCAAGAGCTTCCATCCCAACCCATCTATAGCTCCTAACATCTACTTATGATTAATTATTACTAACTCTACAAGAAATGTTTTTGCTTTATCATTATTCTTAAAAAATTCCTTACGTTTGATACCATGGTACTCGTACAAAGTAACAAGTAATCTTAGGTTTATTTAATTGAATTACATCTACTAATTTCTTTGCGTGTTATAAATCTATTGACACAATGAACTCCGCATTTGCTATATATATTATACTCTTCATGATTAATTTTTTAAATTTTTAAAATAATATCAATCCAAGTATTGGATAGATGTCTGACTAGAACACCACCTTCCAAGATCTTTTCAGTACCACACGATACAGCAGGAAGATAGAAGAAACAAAATAAAACAATCAAAATACGTAGATCAGTCACAAAAAAGCTCGCCTCTACGGGGCATGCAAACTTCACTATGAAAGAGAAAATTTTACAAAAGATGACCTTACCCTCAACCCTTGTACACCCAATTTTCTCTCTCTAGAAGTTCTCCTTTCAAAAGCTCTTTCCCTCTTGGAAGATCCCCTGAACTCCTGAAGTGCCTGGCGTCCGCTGTCCAGGAGTCTCCTGCTCCTCTCTCAGCAACGCGCACTTCCTTCTCTTCCTCGATTCCATACGGCGTCCACAGCAGAAAAAACCAAACCACTATTTTTCTCTGCATCACAGGCCCTTTTAAAAGGGTTAAATATGACTTAGATTAGATTTAGGAGTCCTTAATCAACCCAAGTCAAGTCCCACACCGTCGGATCAAGATCGGGACGTCCCTGGGCCCTCCGATCGCGCTCCGATCTATGAAATAGTACCTTGGACCACGAAAAACGTGTGGAAAACACCCACGCGGTCCACAGGTCCACCCGTGGACCGCTCGGTCCACGGTGGACTGGGGTACAGGGCCCAGGCAAGGCACCTGGGCCTGGGTCGACCCGCGCGTGAGGGCTCGCGCACGGGTTGGGCCGCGTGCCCGGCTGGGCCGCGCACCCGACTGGACCGCTCTCCCATCGGGCCGCGTGCTTGGGTCGCACATCCCGCACGTTGGCCCCACCTGGGCAGCATGCCGCTGCCGCTGGCCACCGGCGGTCCTCCGTCGCCTCGGATCTCGTGCCGATTTCAAAAGCTCGTATCTTCTCCGTCCGAGCTCCATTTGGAATGATCTTGGTCTCGTTGGACTCCGTTTTTCACCGCGAACCTCACTGTGGGCTCAATATGGACTGAATCTCGAGACGTCAAATCCTAGCATCAAGAGCATTAAAAAATTTAAACAAATTATAAACTAAGATTCATCTGTTTGGTTGTTTAAGCATTGACCAACTCAATGTGCTCGGCCCAAGTGACCAACCTGGGAACAAAAGTTTAACGAGTCTCCATATGCGCTTGATGTTATAGTGCAAGTCTTAGCTTAAGTAATTATTTTACCCAATCTTAGCTTATATCTTTGTAATAGCGGTTTGTGACAGCTCACGCCTGCCAAATAACATGTGGACGTAGTGTTGGACGTAGTGTTGGTTGGGCCATTTAATTATCAGTGGGGGCACTGGAAGGAAGAGAGGGAAACACTGAAGTTGTACTTCTCGTAGTAAGAAAAGATGCCTACGTGAAAAACGCTCGTGATCTTTGCTGCTTGGCGATGCGCCATTTGCACCACAAAATACCGTACAACATGGGTGACCATCAAAAAATAGGCAATTATCAAATAAAATAAATTATATATATTATATAATATATTTTATTTGATGATCGTCAATTTTTTGAGAACGATCATCAAAAATACTGTATAACACTCTGGGATGCGCCCATACTTGGCTTGTAGAATTGACTGCCTCTGAACTTTGGCAAGTTGACCCCAAAAACATTAGGGTTGGACTCCTTTTAAATTTGTGAAGAATGGGCTAGATTTGATTTGTGACGTGCCAAAGTAATAAAAAAAATGTTAATTAATCTTAGATCCAGCCAATTGACAGCCCTAGCTGCTCCTTTGTGATGATTTATACTAGGATGCAATATTATATGTTTTTAAAGAGCCTAAGTCCGCATATAATATTTGAGAGTGAAAGAAAGGTGTGAATGGCACAACCGATGAACCCTAAACCCTTACTTAATTCCATTCTAAACCCCTTCGGAGTCACGGTTAGCTTACATAGTGTCAGAATCAATCTAATCAAAGGTTAATTGTCATTGAATCATATGATTCAAATCAGGGTACAGAGATGTAATGATTCTTTTGATTGAGCTTTTGCATGTTTCAGAAAACAAGCAAGCAATTAGTTTAGGAGAACACCTGTTATAGGTGGTTTGGGTTTGAGTCCATGCAATCAATTAATTGTAAAATTAGAATGGACAAGGATTGAGCTTAGGACGGTCCTTATTTGACCAACTAGTCCAACTAGAAGTCCGCCATGTAATCTTAATTGCTAGAATTTTTAAGTAAATTAAAGTAGATGAATTTTTGAGAAAACAAAAGTAATATATATATATATATATATATATATATATATATATATATATATATATATATATATATATATATATATATATATATATATATATATATATATATATATATTGTTTTAATGACTTGAATTCAGTTTATCTTTTTCATTTATGGTTTCTAGAATGAATTAGCTAATCCAAATCGATCATGCATAGGCTGGACGGTTCAGTTGACTTGAAGGTGAAATAATACAACCAATAAATTGGGTTTGATTGGACTTAGGTCAAAAATATTAACTTGATCACGAGTAGCGTCATATTAGGATTTAGAGCTTGGGTAAACCCTTCCCATGTTAACCCATCAAAAATTTCTTATATTCAATATCTACTCACAACATAATCCAACCTAAACATACATGAAACAATGTGGTCTCTGCTTGTATTTAGGTTACAATTTTAAAGCTGAGGTTTCGGTGCCTGGATTATTATTGTCTTTGGGTTACCAATTCAATCAGGTTGGACTTGGATTAGTCTTAACTAGCCTCAACCACCCAAGAGGCAGCCCTACTGATTGCTCTTAAATTGCAAACTTTAGGGACAAATAGTGAAAGGAAACAAACTTATATACCTAGATGTCACCAAATTAGTTATGCCCTATAGGCAAGATATGAAACAGGACATCAAAATTGACAATATACATCATTTATTGTGATCTATAATATTCAAGTGTCTCTATATTAATGAAATTTTGAATGTTTTATTGTTTTATTATTAAACATTATCTTAATCTGAGATTCAAAGTTATTTTGTATACCTTTTAAGATATGTAGACTAAAACTAGCAGTGTGGATTGATTTGGATGGTTTGCTTTTGCAAAACTTGAAAGCACTATCTAAAAACTCCATGATTCGACCGAAGGATCGATTCAACTAGACCGGATTAGTACAATTCTTAGTTGGATTACTTGTTGGATTGCATGTCGCCTAAATAATTCAATAAAAAACTTTGTGATCATGCTCAATTACTCAATTAAGCCTTTTGAACAGATCGGTGCTCCAACTTAGTCAAATTTTTGATTTTTTTTTTTTACGAACAATGTTCAATTTATATTGGATGCAACGAAATTTATATAATCATTATTTTATTTATAATTTAATTACATTAGATTAATTTAATATTATATTTTATATTTTATTTTTATAATTATAATTTTACACACACACACTTTATTATATATATGTATTTGTTTTATTATATATTTATGTCTTAGATATTGTGTTATACATTATTTTAATTATTTTTATTATGATTGGCATGTTAACTCATCCAAGTCTCCAATCTTTTGGATCATTAGAGATCCAAGTAAATGAGTTTCCATGATTTTAAGCACTGATTTAAAGGATAATAAATCAACTGTTTAGGTAAGTAGCCTATAGTTGATGAATTGAAGTTTAGTATCATATATGCTGAAAGCTGGACAATTTTTTTTTTTTAAAAAAAATTAATTAGATCTTTAATCAACATATAACAATTACAAATTAAAGTATCAGATGATGTAGCAAATCAAAAAAAAAAAAAAAACTGTTATGTTTAGAAGGACCGCCAGAAACTTATATAGCATCAATGATACATCTGAATATATCGCCTTACATAGGCCAACATAACAAAGGGTGAGGATGCTGTGTATTGATATCTTTGCAGAAAAATCAACTCACAGGAATCTCAAATCTGATTTTTAGACTTATTACATGCGTACACACATACATACATTATCTATATATATATATATATATATATATATATATATATATATATATATATATATATAAATTTCTGGCTAACTGCAATTCTATTGAACTTTTTGTACAGGGCACTCCACGAGAAGGAAGTGCGGCCAAAGCATGGGCTGACACGTAACCAGTTCTTCATGGTAGCCTTCGTCTGTAGCTTTGCCTACTACGTGTTCCCGGGCTACCTCTTCTCCATGCTCACCTCCCTCTCTTGGATCTGCTGGATCTTCCCTGGCTCCGTCCTTGCCCAGCAGCTCGGCTCCGGCCTCTACGGCCTCGGCATCGGCGCCATCGGCCTCGACTGGTCCACCATCTCCTCCTACCTCGGCAGCCCCCTGGCCAGCCCCTGGTTCGCCACCGCCAACGTCGCCGCCGGCTTTGTCATCATTATGTATGTCATCACCCCCACTGCCTACTGGCTAAACCTCTACAAGGCCAAGACCTTCCCCATTTTCTCCGACGGCCTCTTCACCTCCACTGGCCAGAGCTACAACATCTCCAGCATTATAGACTCTGACTTCCACCTCGACGTCGAGGCCTACGAGAAGGAAGGCCCACTCTATCTGAGCGCCTTCTTTGCAGTGACTTATGGTGTCGGCTTCGCGTCTCTCACGGCCACTGTCTCTCATGTTCTCCTCTTCCATGGCAGGTAAAAAGAAACTCTTTTAAATAATATTAGAACTGGACTGCGTCCAAGTCTAGATAATTAGTGAACAGCTGCCTCTTCGATGATGCCATTTTTATGTCACAAGCTCTCGTTTCTTTCAGGATGACACTTTGTTGCCTTCACACATTTGTGAAATGAAACAAGGTTGTGGAGTCATTTGCAACTCTAGTTGCTAGGTGATAGCTAAAGATTCTGCAATTCTATCTTTAAAAAAAGACATTCTTGGTTGAGCTACAATAATTATGAAAATCTATACAGGCACGTGTTTAACTTTTATTTATCAAGGAGATTTTGGATACCAAAAAACTCAATAATACCTTCCAAATAATCATTTTAGATGAAATTCTTGATGATAACAAATAGTATCAGGGCAAGCCTAATTTCTAACTTATATAAAATAAGAGGCACTGTAGCATAGGTTTGTTGACCATGAGCTAATCATGATATTTGTGATTGAATTTATAATATTTATAACTAAATTTTAATTGATTTAAATCCTTAACATAATAAGAAAATTAAAGCTTAGACGGGGAGAGTATTAGACAACTCATATGGACGTGTATTTTTTAATCCTACATTTATTATTTGTCCAAAAGATCTTGAATATTTGTATAAAACTAAAGAACCCAAACAATACCTTCTGGCTAATTTTTTTAAATGAGATACTTAGTTACGACAATGACAAGCTAAGGGCTATTGAGGATTTATTGGGGTTACACTAGGCAAAGTGGCTTTTGCTCTAGCTCTATGCAGCCCTAGTATATACACAGCAACTTCATTTGTTAGGAATCAAACAATACTGTAATCAAAGCTCTACTAAAAAATCACCGATGCGTCTGCAAAGAGGAGTGTTTTAGATTTTGTAAGTCAAAATATGCATTTGAGGGGAAAAATTTAGGTGACCACCTGATCTATAAGTATGGAAATGGATCTTAACCAACTAGTTGATGGCATGTTGCAGAGAAATATGGCAAATGAGCAAGTCTGCATTCCAGGAGAAGAAGATCGACGTGCATACGAAGCTCATGCGTCAATATAAGCAGGTCCCGCAATGGTGGTTCATCTGCATCCTTGTCGCCAACGTCGCTCTGACCATCTTTGCATGTGAGTACTATATCGATCAACTCCAATTGCCATGGTGGGGTGTTTTGCTGGCTTGTGGCATTGCCATCTTCTTCACTCTCCCCA
This sequence comes from Elaeis guineensis, assembly GCF_000442705.2. NCBI lineage: Eukaryota > Viridiplantae > Streptophyta > Magnoliopsida > Arecales > Arecaceae > Elaeis > Elaeis guineensis. The sequence goes on along the minus strand of NC_026004.2, from coordinate 25,466,788 downwards.
TTGGAATCATCACAGCCACAACGAACCAGGTATCTGCAAGCTGGCATTCTTTGTAAAATCTCTATCCAAAATGTTGAATTGAACAATTGAATTGCTTCTTCTGCCGCAAAACAGACGCCTGGCTTAAACATCATCACGGAGTATATCATGGGGTATTTGTATCCAGGCCGGCCGGTCGCAAACATGTGCTTCAAGGTATATGGTTACATCAGCATGACACAGGCCTTGACATTTTTGCAAGACTTCAAGCTGGGCCACTACATGAAGATCCCACCCAGAACAATGTTCATGGCTCAGGTTAGTTTCGCTTTCTAGTTCTGTGTAATAATTACTACCTTGTGAACTAAAATGTGGGTACAAAGGCCTTTGCAAACCAGCATTCATAAGCTTTTTTCCTCCTTAAAAGAAAAAATTCTCATAGCTTAGGAATCCAAAACATCTTGAACCAGCATAAACTCCATGTAACAATATAATAGTGAACACAGAGGTCCAAATTTTGCGATCAATATATGAGTTCGCTATTTATGCTTAGACTAGTTTGCCACAAAGCTTCCAACTATTCCAATAAAAGATTGATACCAGTGCTGCTACAAGTCCACTTTGAAATGCAGCGTAGACATGTGCAGCAGACGGCAGTAAGTGCAGCACTCCATGGCCAAACTATCTGTAGGGACTACTCTTATCAGTCAGAAGCACAGAAATTTCAGTTCAACTAGAACTGTTTCGCGTCCTAGGAATTCTGATACACTACACGCAAAAAGAACAGATGATGTGTTCTTCCTTCAGCAACTTTAGATTGCCTGCTACAAGCATCAGTATGAAAACAGTATGAAATGCTTCCTAAATCAGCACCATTCTCCTTAAATTCAATTAAGTAATTGTTCCTAGCTCACCAACATAACACACTTGGTTCTACTTCTACCCATATTGCCATCCAAAAGTTACTTTTAAGCTGTATGATATCATAGTCACCGTCTCTGCACAAAATATTATTTTTATACTTGAATTTTTGGAAGTTTGAGCCAATTAAAGCAAGAGATATTTCCTTCTTCTATCAAGATACATGCAGTTTGGTTAGCTTTTCTCTACCTTTCACATGCAAAAACATTGAGGCCATTGGCCCTCTTGATCGATAGTTCTAAAATTTGAGACAAGGGTTAAGCAAGAGTTATTTCCGTCTTCTATCATGATACATTCAGTTTGGTTAGCTTTTCTCTACCTTTCGCATGTGAAAACATTTAGGCCATTGGTCCTCTTGATTGATAGTTCTAAAATTTGAGACAAGGGTTAAGCAAGAGTTATTTCCATCTTCTATCAAGATACATTCAGTTTGGTTAGCTTTTCTCTACCTTTCACATGTGAAAACATTTAGGCCATTGGCCCTCTTGATTGATAGTTCTAAAATTTGAGACAAGGGTGAAGCAGTTTACTTAACAGAAACAAATAATATAAAACACCAAATTCTTTTTTTCAATTGATGTAATTAGACCAAACAGATAAATGCATAAATTTCATTCTTGAGTGATCATAACCTGGAGACATCAGGCGTTTTTACCTTTTTCACAATTTGCTAATCATCTCCTGTTGCAATTTAACCGAGTCAAAATAATGGCAGGTGGTGGGTACTCTAATTGCTGCAATTGTCTATCTTGGAACTGCATGGTGGCTCATGGACACCATCCCCAACATCTGCAACACAGAGCTTCTATCTTCGGACAGCCCGTGGACCTGCCCATCTGACCATGTGTTCTATGATGCCTCTGTCATATGGGGTCTCATTGGCCCACGCAGGATCTTCGGAGACCTTGGTACCTACTCAGCCATCAACTGGTTCTTCCTGGCTGGGGCCATTGCACCTCTTCTCGTTTGGCTCGCCCATAAGGCCTTCCCAAATCAGAAGTGGATAAGTCTAATCAACATGCCTGTACTGATTGGTGCCACCGGCATGATGCCTCCAGCCACAGCTGTTAACTACACTACCTGGATCACTGTTGGCTTCTTGTCGGGCTTTGTGGTTTATAGGTACCGGCGTGATTGGTGGCAGAGGCATAACTATGTGCTTTCTGGTGCTCTGGATGCTGGGCTGGCATTCATGGCAGTCTTACTGTATCTGTGCCTGGGGCTGGAGGATGTCAGCCTGAATTGGTGGGGAAATGACCTGGATGGCTGCGCCTTGGCTTCCTGCCCCACTGCAAAGGGTGTTGTAGTTGATGGCTGCCCAGTTTTCTGATCATAGGTGGCAGTCTAAATTTCTGTGTTTCATTGGTAGAATGTGGATTCACATGCTAGTGAAAATACAACAGAATCAATGAAGAAACTATATAAACCGTTTGCAATTTACACAAAAATTAAAAAGTCTCAATGACTTGTATCTCACCACAACTTGCAGGACCTCTCAGAGGACGGATCTCTGCCATCCAGAATACAATCAGTCTGTAACTTGCCCTTGTTTTCAAGCAGCAGCATATTTCAAGCCTAACCTGAAAGCTGCGGCGAATGCGATTCACCAAAAAAAAAAAAATGGAAAAAAAAAATATCTTCTCTACTAAATTTCAGCACCATAAAAAATAATGAATGTCCTGATTGACAAGTGTTGCTACGAGACTCAAAATTCGAGATTGGGGCAGTTCGGATGAAGCCGAGCTGGAGGTCGGTAGCAGTCTGATCTGAGATGGCTTCAAAGAAACTTGCAAAACAAATCAAAAATCAAAAGCTTCAAAGAAATTTGCAAAACAAATCAAAAATCAATGGAGATCCTCCGATTTTTGAACCTCCAATGCTTAGTTCGAGCCTCAAAAATAAGAAGTGAAAAAAGTAGAATAGAGCTGGAGAGTTTGTGTGAAACTAGAGAGATTGGACTCTGTGAGAACTAGAGTCCTTGTTCAAGAACTGACAAAGTTCTCACTAGCAGAGTTTTCCTCTATTTTGAGCTTAGAACTTAGGACTTAGAACTTATTATTGGAGTACTACAAGAATATTGAGTATTAGCGATGGTAAATTTGCCGTTACTAATAACACATTTTACCGATGGTAAATAGCGACCAAAAAAATCTGCCATCGTAAAAAATAAAAAAAATATTACCGACAGAAAACTGACTATTAGCGAAGACAAAAACTATCACTGATAAATCTAAAATTTTTTAAAAAAATTTTGATTATAATTATAATTAAATTAATTAATTACCAACCATTATTAACGACAGTTGTAATTATCATTGCTAATAATTTGAAAAAAAATATTTAAAAAATTATAAAAAATAATATTTTCTTGATAAAAGTATTAGCAACAGTTCTAGCGATGGACGTGCCATCGCTAATACTTTTACCAATGGCGTTAGCGATGGATACTTTGCAGTCGCTAATACTTCGTCTCATTTACCCCCGCGGAGGAGAAAAATTTTCGCTCGCACGCCTAATCCTCTCCCCTTCCTACAATTCTCCTCTCGTTGGTGCCCAAACCCCCCTCAAACCCCCCCCCCAAACCCCCTTTCCTCTCTCCCCACCTCGTCCCTCCGGCATCCCGCAGTCCCGAGCTCATGTCCCTCCACGCCTGCAGCCGCCCCAACCCCATCGGCCCTGACATAGCCGGCCCACCCTTGCAGCCCCGAGCTGGCATCCCTCCACGCCTGCGGCCGCCCTGACCTCGTCGGGCCGGACATTGTCGGCCCAACCCCACGGGCTTGAGCCCATAGCCCTCCAAACCCACGGTCACCCCGATCCCGTCGGCCCCGACATCGCCGGCCCGACCCCACGGCCCCTACCTCGCCGCCCCTAGCCCGCAGCCCTGCCTCATTGGCCTTACCCCATGGCCCCATCCCTGCGCCTTCATTTCCACAGCCGCATCCCCGAGTCACCGGGCCGACCCCATGGCACCTGCCCCACCACCCCCAGCCCCAGCCTCGATCCTGTGGCCCCTACCCCGCCGGCCCCTGCCCCACCACCCCCAGCCCGCGGCCACATCCCCAAGCCGACATCCCGTTCCCAAGCCGTCTGCTTGCTGTTATGAGTATTAGTGATGGCTAATGCCGTCATTAAAAGTTAATTTTTTTATTTAAATTATGTTAATTAAGTATAATTAGGTATTAAAATTAATTAATTAAATATTAATTTAATTAATTAGTTAGGTGTTTAATTAATTAATTAGAAGCACGAGACTTGATCTCAGCACACAGAGCACTCAGATCAAGGGAAGGTGCCAGGCAGCATTGCAAATACGGGGCCGAGGCATGCCCTGCATTCTCGGGCCTCGGGTTCCAGCTGGCATGCAAGACATCCAGCCCCTGCGTGCCTTGCACGCTCACACCAAGGGAAGGTGCCAGTCAGTATTGCGAATACGGAGCTGGGGCATGCCCTGCGTGCTCGAGCCTCGGGTCCCAACTGGCATCCAACCATTGTGCGCCCTGCACACTCAAACTGATGAAAGGTGTCGAACAGCATTGCAAACACGGGGTCGGGACGTGCCCTACATGCTCGGGCCTCAGATCCCAGCTGGTGTCCAGGGCAGCCAGTCCTCGCACAAGAACCGAGTGCATATTCTATGCCATCCCATAATTGGGTGTTAATTTAAGTAATTAATTAGGTGTTAATTTTTAAAAAAAATTACTTTGCATGGAACCATAGACCCATCTTTTGATTAATGTATATATTCTACTGTATCTGTATATTTATATATTTTTATATGATTGAAAAAATTATGTATATTAATCAGTTGATTGTCTAGTTTGGATAGTTTGAAAAATGCTAATAATTCTATAAGTCATTACAGTAATCAAATGGTATGCTGAGGGTTCGAAAAAAAATTTTAAACAGTATTTTTCTTTAGTTCTCCCTACACATCTTCAGTCGTATGGAAGAACTATAAGGAGAAGTACTGCTGAAATTTCTTTCAGCCCCTATTGCATATCATTTAATTACTATAATTGACCTATAGAATTAATGTATTTTCTGAATGGGATAAAATCTTCTATATCTATTAGTTAATGATAGGATGCATTTACTATATAAGCCATTTTGAATGATAAAATAATTAATTAATAATTATTTTATATTTATATATATGTAAAATTCTTACATAGTATGCCATAGACCATAGTTGGATGGATCGTCAAGTGATCGACGGGGTGATTTTTGCTGAATATAAGGAGGGTATAGAGTACTTCTGCGATTTTATTTTTATGAATACAACACTTTTACATCAAAGACGGACTCGTTGCCTTTGTAATAGATATGGCAATAGAAAAATGTTTGATAGGGATACAATTTTTATCCATTTGTATGAGAGTGGATTTATGTCCAACTATAAGTATTGATACCTGCACGAAGAGATATGGAAGAAAGTTGTAAGGGTTAGAAGCGAGCAAGATAGAGATACAGATAGAATGGTAGACATGATTATGGATGCGGCTAGTCCTAAATTTAATTGGGATGTGGAGGACGATCCAGAAGTTGGCGGTGATGATTTCTATCGTATGCTGAAAGATGCTGATGAACCATCATGGTCGGGATGTAAAACACATACTGTATTATCAGCTGTGTCAGAGTTGTTGAATCTGAAAGTCGAGTTTAATATAATGGTCAATTGTTATTATAAAATGGTAGCAATAAAAAAAATATGCTACCCAAGGATGAGAAATTTGTTGGGAGCTTTTAAGCTTTAAAAAAAATGATAAAAGAGTTAGGCATGGGATACGAGAAGATAGATGCACACCATAATGATTAAATACTTTTCTACAAAAAGGACCAATTGAAGAGCTCATGTGAAGTATGCAGTGAAAGCCAATTTAAGTTTAGGTAAGAGGATAGAAATCAGAAGGACATACCATATATATAAGGTTCTTTAATACCTTCCACTCACTCCTAGGTTTCGGAGGCTCTATTTGTCCAATAGTACTATTGGATAGATGAGATGGCACAAAGAAGAGATTCGGAGGCACTTTGATATGATGAGTCATCCGTCGGACAGTGAGACATGGAAGTAATTTGATGATTGCCACCCTTTATTTGCTCAAAAATCACATAATGTTCGATTAGATCTATCTATGGATGGCTTTACACCGTTCAATCATGTAGTGGCCCCTTATTCATATTGGTCAGTCTTTATTACTCCATACAATCTTTCACCTGGGATGTGCATGAAAGAACATAACATCTTTCTTACATTAATGATTTCTACACTATGATATCTTGGTAGAAGCATTGATGTATATCTAAAGTCTTTTATTGATGAGCTGAAATTCTTATAGTTTGATGGCATATGTACTTTTGATGCATCGAAGAAGCAGAATTTTGTAATAAAGGCTACATTGATGTGGACTATTAGTGATTTTTCTGCTTATGAGATACTGTCAAAATAGAGCACTCATGGGAAGCTTGCAGGTTCCTATTATATGGAGAATACAAAATCATTTCAGCTTGAGTATAGTCATAAGCCTTGCTGGTTCGATTGTCATCGTCAATTCCTTTCCGAGTATCATCTTTTTCGAAAGCAGTGGGATAATTTCAGGATAAATAAGATAGAGAAGGACCATGCACCTCTGTACCTCAATAGTATATAAGTGTTTCAAAGGGTATCCCAACTGGAAGAAATCCAATTTGCCATGCTATTTGACAAGCAGAAGCCTCAGAGATTCGGTAGAACTCATACTAGGCGAAGCGAAGTATCTTTTGGAAATTACCATACTGGTCCACCAACTTGATCCGTTATAACTTTGACATCATGCATATTGAGAAGAATATATTCGATAATATTTTCTACACTATTATGAATGTCAAGAGCAAGATGAAGGATAATTTCAAGGCTCGAGCAGATATGAAGAACATATGCAAGCGTCCTTAATTAAAGCTAGTTGAAGTGTCACCTGGGTAATTTCTGAAGTTGAAAGCATCTTATACCTTAACAAGGGAGCAGTTAAAAGACATTTGTGAATGGTGTAAAAGTCTTAAATTCCTATATAGTTATGCAAATAATCTAGCTCGATGCATCAATATCAAAAATTACAGATTCTATAGGCTAAAAAGCTATGACTGTCATATCTTCATGCAACGATTACTCCCATTGACTTGGCATGATCTCTTTTCCAACTTCATATGGAGTTTTTTTATCGAGCTTAGTCTTTTCTTCAGAGACATTGTGCTATCGAACTATCTACTGACCACATCTCCAGTCTTGAGGCTAGCAATGTAGAGATCATATGCAAGTTCAAGAAGATATTTTCTTCTCGCTTCTTCGACTTCATGAAGCACCTCATGATTCATCTGACGTATAAAATTAGGGTGGGGGGACCAATGTAGTATAGGTGGATGTATCCATTTGAAAGATACATGCACAGTCTCAAAAAGAAAGTGAAAAACAAGATCCGAGTCGAAGGTTCTATTGTGAAGGCTTATATAATAGAAGTTTCAAATTTCAGTCAACACTACTTTAATCTCAGTGTGCAGATAAAGCTAACTCAAGTGGATCGACATGATAATGGTGGTGAGAAATCAGAGGCAGAGATCTCAATATTGCCTATCCTGCTCGTGAATTTAGGTACGAGATTCATCGGATATTGATTGATACTGAGCTTCGACAAGTAGAGACATATATTTTGCTAAACTGCATGAAGGTTGATCTATATGTTAAGAAAGTATCCATCACAATCTTAACTCTTTAATTACTTATCATCCTGTATTTATCTTATGCATATATAGGCAATATGATGAGATACTCAGACAGGACAATCTGATGATAAGTGAGAAAAAAATTTTCACTCAGCGCTCATAAAAGTTTACAAATTGATTCCATCAACTGATAAGCGACTATTATCATTTTATTTAATTTAATTTCTCTAAATTTATTTCTTTTATAATATTCAGGTCGTGCAAGGCAGCGAATCTATACCTAGGAAGCTAAGATCATTAGGCTACAGCCAACAAAGTACGTGACATGTTATAATGATTGTAATATAAATAGTTTCAAATTTCACATATGACAATATGGAGAACATAAAAGTATAATGAATAGTGGTTTGTGTATAAAAGACAGCTGGTGGGCAAAGGCGGAGAGTGACTACTATGAAATTTTCGAAGAAATGATCAAGTTGATCTATCCCTTAAGTGATAATAGTGTCATTCTATTTAAGTAACGATGGTTTGATGCTGACAATTACATGAAGGTTGATCCACGAGATAGGCTTATTAAAATCAAATATGGATCAAAAGCATATGTCAATGACCCCCTTGTGCTAGCCCAATAAGCTACTCAAGTGTATTTTACTCTTTTTCCATCAAGAGAGAGAGGAAAGAAAGATTAGTGGGCTGTATGTAAGGTTAAGTCTTGAGCCGTTCATTACATGCTCGAAGAAGAAGAAGAGCTCCAATTACCAGAATGCTTTCAAGAGGATGAAACATTAGCATTTCATTGATCTTCAATAGATACCGAGTTGGATGCTCCAAGAATTCTCATACATGATGGCCAACATGAGGAGGTAGAACCAACTGATTTTATTTTAAAGGACAATCCTATCCAAGAAGGGGAAGAAGAGGAAGAAGAAGAACTGAAAGAAGAGAAAGAGGAAGAGGTGGAAGATGAGAAAGAGGTGGAAGAAGAATTTGAAGAGTACCAAACATTTGAAGAGGCCGATGAGTAGTATTAAGTATATAATTCTTGAATCATTTTCATTATTTATTTGACATCATTTTAAATCTTGCATTGTCATCCATAATTATATAATTAATTTGGTGAATCTATTTATTTTTATTTTTAGAGATTATATATTATATCTTTCAAAGGTCGAAGCTGTGCCAGTCGAGGACAGAGCTCCCAAAAAGAGAGTGATCATACGGCCAGCTCGTAAGATTTTACACCTCTCACACCAGACGGTAAACTCTAACACTTTAGATATTCTTATTTATGTTATTTTATCTTTTATTAAATAATATAATATTATTTATATTAGATATTTTGCACTCAGATTCGGATGATAGAGGGTCACCAGTGACCCTACAGTCACACGCACCAGTGATCGGCTCCCAGACATAGAGCCGTGGTCGAAGACCCATCCGACTCGTGGCACCTCCGACTCGATCGGAGGATTGAGAGCTCATCTATGTTCAAAGCTGCTCATAAGTACTACAACTTTAATTAATATATTTAGAATTTAACCATTCTAGAGTTAACATTTATTTTTCAAAATTAATTTTATAGCATGTTTAGAGAGCCTAGAGTATCTCATATGGTTACCGGCATCATCTGATGCTTGATGTCGAGGTCGGTGAATGAGTTTTCCAGTTAGCCATCTGGAGCTCATGATGCAGTCTGGAAGATGTTTCGAATAAGTCAAAAATATTTAATTTTTAAATTCACAGTACATTTGTATTCTACTTATTAATACACGCTTCGATTCTACTTTGCAGGAGTACTACCGATTCAAGACTCTCCAGGATGAGGAAGTTGGCCATCGGATCTTCAATGAGATGGCCACATGGAGGCTCCAAGATGGCCTCTACAGTCTCAAGTAATCCACCATCGAGCATTCTGGTTCCCAGTCACCATTGGACTGGAGGTCCTACATGGATCATTGATGTGGATGGACGTATGGGAGGTCCTCTATAACTAGTGGAGCAGTGAGGAGTACTCCAGTAAGTGGTAGAGGGTCCAACAGAACTGAAGCACCCAATAAGATCCGATCAGGCATATGGACGGCTTCGTCAACACACATGTTGTGGCCGACAGACTGATAAGAAATCTTATCAAAACTCTTCACTAAAACTGTAAAAACTCTTATATGTATATTTTAATTAATTTAATTTTATTATTTACTTATTATAGATATGATAATTGGGTCATCCATCAGGCCAGCTGTAGTTGTGGGAGGCCACACACCAGTTTAGGAGGACTGATGATTATTTAAATTCTATGTCACAACAGATCATGATAAAAATTTTAAATTATATTTATTAAGTTATTACAGGATCTAATATATATATTAAAATTAATATATTTCTGAACTATGTAGGCGGATTATGCAGAGTACATCATTATGCGGCACGACGATGACCCGTCCACTCAGCCCCTCTTTGACCTTGAGGAATGGCTCAGGGTCATTAGAGAGGTGAGTAGGAGTCAGGTCATAGGATTCGGCCATAGCTTCGACCCTCTAGTGGCTCAATATTTTTCGACATTCTCATAGGCCTCGACATCCTAGACTTGGAGCGATGGGCATGTGGAGGAGGTCGTGCAAAGGCTTCTGAGCCAGCGACCTCAGAGCTTTCGGGATGCCATCCATGATATAATCATGGAGATTCTTCGGGATCTACAGCTACGCAACTAGCTGGACTCATTGTCCCAACCATCACAATAGGTAATTCTGTTAGTAAATTTTTTTACTTGTTTTAAATTTTCATATTCAAAAGCTTCACATGTTTAGGTTTGAGTCGGAGAAAGAGATTTAGAGGCTAAAAATTCAATCTAACCATCCAATTGATGAGTCGAGGGTGTCTATAGTTCCGTATCATCGAATAAAATATATAGAACAATCTGTTTAAGAATCGAAGGAGTGTATCAAAAGATACGTCTCCATATCAAAAGATATACCTCCGTATCAAAATTTATTAATAATATTTTATTTTTCTTCTATTGTCCAGCTATGCAACCCAAGAAGAGGGGTGAATTAGATTTTTAAAAATTTAAACTTAACTTACAACTATGAAGATTATTTAACAATGAGCAAGATAAGTATAGAGAGTGTAATTTATGCAAGGGTAATAGTTGGATGCTAGAATGCAAGAGAATGAAAAAGTTTGAAAGGAGAGCAATTTAGCACAACACAAACAAGAAGATTTATAGTGGTTCGGTGCCAACCTTGCACCTACATCCACTCCTCAAGCTCCTACTTAAGAATTTCAATCCACTAAACTGTATTCAACCTGAATACACTCATCGAAACCTCCGACTCTAGCTATCCCAAGCTAGACCACTTATTTTTTGGGTACAAGCCAATCCAATACAATCCGATTCAAGGTTCGGATCAACCTTCCCACGTTTTGGAATCTTTTCAAAATAAAAATAATAACTCAAAAAGAGTATTACAATTAATTACACAGAAATACAGATGAAGCTCCTTTAATGAGCGAATAAAGCTTTAAATATATTTTACACAATTAGAAAGAAGCTTTTTTTGATTTTCTCAAGGTGGTTGGAGACTTGAATGAGCTCTTGAGGAGTTGGTGAACTTGAATTAAAAGCTTCTTGAACTCTTTAAGTGGGCTCTTGCTTAGGGTTGTAAAGAATGCTTGAAGAATCTTTTTCAAATCTTTTTCTCTATATTTTTTATTCCCACCTTTAAGTCCCTTTATATAACTTCAAATAATGGTGAAGAGTAATCTGGGCTGAAATAGAGCCGTTAGAGAATATTAAATGAGCATTAAATACAATCAAAATGGGTTAAAAACTAGCCGTTGTGAAACTTTTCCGTCATAGGGGTCGACTCATGCTCATGGGTCGACTCATGGGGTCGACCTCTGTAGAAAACAGTAGAAAATGACTGTTCTGTAATTTTGGCCTGCAAAGCAGTAGAGATCGACTCATAGGGTCGACTCATACCAAGGGATCGACCTATGGGGTCGACTCACAGAGTATGCCAGCTAAAATTTTTGCGTGCCGTTCAACCCTTTAAGCCATGAGTCGACTCATGGGGTCGACTCAAAAATAGAAACCTGATTTTCTTACAAAATATACTTCCAAAAATATTGAAATTTCCTCCAATAGATTGCACGTCTTTTGTTCTTGCTCTTGAGACTTCTGAATCAGGTCTTAATAAAATTATCATTTTGCTCTTGAAATGCAATAAATCTTTTTTCAAGTCAAAATCATTAGTAATCTTTTCAAATACTTTGTAATCATCAAAATTAATTCAAAGAGCAACAATCTCCTCCTTTTTGATGATGACAAAATACTTGAGCAAAAATATATATAAGGCATTGAACATGAATTTTAAATTTATGAAGTTGCATTCCTTGAATATTATAGCCAAGTATTGGAACAAGATGCATCATAAGTAGTTTAAAGATAAATTTGAAATTTGCTTATAAGTGCATTTGCCTAGAAAGAAAAAGCTGATTTTGATTCTTTGGCATATGACACATGTACCTATTTGTTTAACAATTTACTTAATGTTCAATCTTTATTGCTCTTATTGCTCAATCAAAATCCTCTCGATTTTTGAATTGTTGCTTAATGCTTAATGTTTATTGCTCTTATTGCTCAATCTTGATTTTGATTCTCTACTCTCTCTTTTTGACAGCATCAACTAAGATTCTCTACTTCCCTTTTTAAAGGATATATTTTTTTTATTCCTTCTTTTTGATGGAATCAATTTCTTTAGCTTCCTTCTTTGATTGCTTGTTTCTTTATTGCTTATTGTTTTACTCCCCTTCAATATAGCAATCGTAAAAGATATATCAATTTGCTCATTTAACAGATATTGCTATTCAAGTATTTCATGATTTAAAAGTAACTCCATTTGATTACATTCAGAGATATTCATTGAAAGTCAAAGTACATATATATATATATATATATATATATATCCAAAAAGTGACTGAATACATAGATGTTTCAATACATAAGTGTCAACTTAGAGTACAAAAGACATGGATAGAAACTATCCAAGAGTCAATCAGTCAACATTGTTGTGATCCAAGTGGTGTGCCCAAAGCCCAGGGGACCAAGGCTAAGGCCAAGGTCCATCATTCATGAGGGCTTCATGGAGGCTCTAGGGCTAGTTGGGCCCTAGGTTGAAAGGCTGTGGGCCTTTCGGGTTCTTGAGGTCTAGGTTATGTGGGCCTCAAGGGACCAACTCTTTATGGGCCAGGTCTGAGCCCAGGATAGGTGAGATTAGGTTGAGTCATGGGTGTACATGGACTTGGGTTAACCTAATCTCCCATAGAGTTGGTTAAGGGAGTTTTGGGTCTGGGTCACTTGACCCTGTGTTTTTATATACATGTACTTGTATAGGTTTGAAAAAACTAAAGAAATACAGAACTCTTTCTCCCAAGTCTCTCTCTCTCTTCTCCCTCTCTCTCCAACCATTCTCCATGCCCCAGGAGTAAGAAACCCTAGGGTTTTTTGCCGCCAGGTCCATAAAAGGAAAGAAAAGCAAGGAGGCGCTAGCCCCTTCCCCCTTGCAGCCGCCAGCCATTTTCTTCTCTCCCTCTCTTGCAGCTGCCCAAGCATCAGGTCTAAAACTTGAAATCTCTTGATAAGAGGTTGATACAAGTTCCTCTCAGATCTGGAGTTGATCTGAGGTCGTTTGAGATGCGAGTGAGATCTCCATCAATAGATCTATAGGAAAGGCTGCAGCAGGACAGATCTACAAGGTCTATCTCCATCTACCTTCTTCCCTATCTAGAATGTCCCGATTCAAGATCTACAAATTGAAAGACCTCGATCCAGATCTGATCTGATTGGATACCAGATCTTGGATTTTTTAGAGATGATTTTAGAGGCATTCTTTATCTGAAACAAAAGGCTGATGAAGAAGATAGCAACCAGGCTGATTTTGTCAAGGGTCTTAGATCGGGTCCAGAAGTCTCCATATTTGTTCGTTGCTAGTTCCGCTGCACCCAAGGTCCGTGGGAGGAGTCGGGATCGTGCTTCAATAGTTGGTATCAGAGCCACGATGGTGAGGAAGCGGTTCCAAGCATGAGAAGTTGAAGATCCCAAGTGCTGAAAATTTTCAGCAAGGTACCATCAAGGTATATTCTACACTTCTTGATTTTATATTGCTTGTTTGGCTTGGATCCAGTCATGGGCAGCAATATGAAGGTCAATTTCAAAAAATTTGATGGTAAGAAAAATTTTTTCATGTGAAAAATCCGGATGGAGGATCTTCTGGTGCAAGCAGATCTGGATCTGGCTTTGGATGAGAAGCCTGAGGGAATGACAGATAGACAGTGGGCATCGTTGGAGAAGAAAGCATACTCGGTGATCAGAGGATGTTTGGCGGATGCGGCGTTGTATTCGGTGCTGGAAGAAAAGACCCCAAAGGGCCTTTGGTCGAAGTTGCACACCATATATATGGGGAAGAATATGTGCAACAAGCTGATGCTGAAGAAGAGGTTGTACAGTCTTCGGATGTAAGAGGGATCTGATGTGATTGGCCACATTTAGAGGTTCGATCAGTTGTGCACGGAGTTGATGAATATCGAGGTGAAGCTGGATGAGGAGGACAAGTCCTTGTTGCTTTTGTGTTCGCTGCCAGGATCATATGACTCTTTGGTGACTACACTACTCTACAGCAAGGAGACTCTGGAATATGAGGATATAGTCTCGATGCTGAGGTCTAATGAGCAAAGAGAAAAGTTGGACCAGAGATCGAGCTCCCCAGGAGGGTTTGGCAGTAGGGGAGAGGGCAAGTAGAGGCAGAGGCAGAAGCAAGTCCAGGGGGCGGTCCAAGTCCAGGAAGGGAAAGAAAGAGGTGAAATGCTTCAAGTGCAATGAGTTCGGGCACTTCAAGCGAGAATGTCCACTATGGAAGAGCAAGAAGGGAGAAAGAAGTGGCTCAGAATCAGTGAGTGCAGTTGCTAGGCAGCAGGTGGAGGATGATCTACTTGTGGTATCAGATGATCACAGGCATTACACAGAGGAGTGGATACTAGACTCTGCGTGCTCACATCACTACACACAGGTCTTGGCTTGGGACATACACCAAGACAGATGAGGGATCAGTGACTCTAGGCGACAATCATCCTTGCAAGGTGGCTGGGATAGGGACAGTCAGGGTGAGGATGTTTGATGGGATTGTGAGGACATTGACAAATGTAAAGCACATCCTGGAGCTGGAAAAGAATCTGGTGTCACTAGGCTACTTGGAGCGTAGTGGATACAGCTTCAGCAGTAGGGCTAGAAATGGAGTACTGAACATCTCCAATGGAGCTATGGTAGTGATGAGAGGCAGAAGGTTGGACAATAACCTCTATCGCATGGAGGGATCTATGGTGACCGGAGAGTCTGATGCAGCAGCTGCAGCACAGGACCAACAGGAGGCTTACAGGATGTGGCACTACTGCCTAGGCCACATGGGTGACAAGGGGCTGAGGGAGTTGAGCAGGAGAGGACTCATATCTAATCTGGAGGATGGTGCTACAGGAGAGATCTGTGAGCCTTGCCAGATGAAAAAGCAGAGGAGAGTTCAGTTCAACATCAGTACAGCCCGCAGTGCAGCCCCTCTGGAGTTAGTACACACATATGTGTGGGGACCAGCCCCGGTTTTAGCTAGGAATGGGGTCAGATACTTCATGACCCTGATTGATGATTTCTCAAGGAAACTCTGGATTTACTTCATGAGAGAGAAGTCAGAGGTCTTCACCAAGTTCAAGATCTGGAGAGCTGAGGTGGAGAAGGAGTAGGGGAGGAGCGTGAAGTGTCTGAGGTCAGATAATGGTGGGGAGTACACCAGCAGAGAGTTTCAGGACTACTGTGAGAAGTGTGGGATCAGGAGATACTTCTCAGTTAAGGAGACTCCACAGCAGAATGGGGTGGCCGAGAGGATGAACAGAACACTTCTGGAAAAGGCACGATGCATGAGGCTACAGGCAGGGCTTCCAAAGGAGTTCTGGGTTGACACAGTTGACGCAGCGGGTTACTTGGTCAATCGGTCACCTCACACCAGGTTGGATGGCAGGCTTCCAAAGGAGGTGTGGTCTGGGAGGACAGTTAGACTGGGCCATCTATGAATATTTGGGTGCACGGCCTATGTGCACATTGGAGCTGGTGAGCGGAGCAAGCTAGACGCCAGATCATGCAAGACGGTGTTTCTAGGCTATCCGCGAGGAGTCAAAGGATACAGGCTGTGGGATCCCTTAGAAAAGATGGTCATCATTAGTCGGGATGTGACTTTTGATGAGGAGTCAGTCCTACGGAGGCGAGCAGGCATGGAGGAGCAGCAGGAGCAGGAGGAGGTCCAGTAGGGCACTGCTGGATAGCTAACCTTTTTGATTTTGCCTCTTGCAGGTACTACTGGAGGACATGACATTCAGGTGGAGCACCTACCTAAGGTGTCTCCACAGGTGGAGAGGACTCGGATGGATGATCAAGACGGAGAGGTCCAGCAGGAGTGAGCTGGACCGAGGACTGATATCGGTATTGCCCTACACAAGCCCAAGAGGACTATCAGGCAACCGAACCGATATGGCTTCGAGGAGACACTGTCATATGCCCTGGTGACAGTGAAAGGAGATCCATATACGTATCAAGAGGCTATTGAGAGCTAGGACAGAGAGCAGTGGGTCCAGGCGATGTTCGAGGAGATGCAGTCTCTCCACAAGAATCAGACGTGGTGATTGGTACAGTTGCCACAGGAGAAGAGGCCCATTGGCTGCAAATGGGTCTACAGTCGCAAGAAAGGGCCTTCAGAGCAGGGAGGTATCAGATTCAAGGCTAGGTTAGTGGCCAAGAGATACTCCCAGAAGGAAGGTATCGACTTCAGCGAGGTCTTCTCTCCCATCGTCAGACATACTTCCATCAGAGTGTTGCTGAGCATTGTAGTAGCTCAGGATTTAGAGCTGGAGCAGATGGATGTCAAGACGGCGTTCCTCCATGGGCATTTGGAGGAGAGAATTTACATGGAGCAGCCACCCAGTTTCAGGGATCCAGGATCAGAGGGAAAGGTTTGTTTGTTGCAGAAGTCGCTGTACGGGCTGAAGCAGTCGTCGAGGCAATGGTACAAGCGGTTCGACTCCTATGTGCGCAGCATTGGACTTTTCAGGTGTGAGTTTGATCCCTGTGTTTATGTTCAGTCTCATGAGGATGGCTCTAGGTTGTTCCTACTCTTGTATGTGGATGACATGCTTATAGCATGCAAGAGTAGGAAGGTTGTGCAGGATCTGAAGGCATCATTATCTCGGGAGTTTGAGATGAAGGATTTGAGCCCTGCAAGGAAGATCCTAGGCAAGGAGATTTTCAGAGATCGAGCCTGGAGGGTGCTGCATCTATCTCAGGGTGGCTACATACAGAAAGTCTTAGAGAGGTTCGGGATGAAGGGAGCAAAGCCGGCGGAGCTGCCACTTGCCGGTCACTTCAGACTCTCGAAGACCATGGCACCACAGATTGAGGTGGAGGCTCAGGAGATGGAGAAGGTCCCTTATGCTTCAGGAGTTGGGAGCCTGATGTATGCGATGGTCTATTGTAGGCTAGACATCGCTCATGCAGTGAGTCAAGTTAGCAGGTTCATGGCGCAGCCTGGCAGGGAGCACTAGAGAGCTCTGAAGTGGATATTCAGATACCTGACGGGTTCAGTTGGAGTTGGCATCTGCTACGGACAGCAAGGAGGTGCAGTAGGATATTCTGACATGTCCAGGAAGGCTCAAGGGCTGATTGGCGGTTATGTAAATGCAGACTTCGATGGAGATGTGGATACCCAGAGGTCTACGACATGCTTCATCTTTAGCCTGTATGGAGGTCCTATTTCTTGGAGATCGTGTCTGCAGCCTATCACGGTCTATCCACTATAGAGGTGGAGTACATCGGGCTGACAGAAGCAGCTAAGGAGGCAATTTGACTGAAGGGTTTGTTGATAGAGATGGGCCTTACTCAGGAGGCCATTAGAGTGCACTGTGACAGTCAGAGTGCACTTCTATTAGCACAGAACTCAGTCTATCATGCAAGGACAAAGCACATTGACATTCGATATCATCGGATCAGGGAGCTTGTGGAGGATGGCGAGGTGGAGCTGGTAAAGGTACATACCAAGAAGAACCCAGTTGATGCACTTACGAAGGTACTTCCACGGGACAACTTTCAGAGATGTGTTGAGCTGATTCGACTGATGGACAGAGTGGAGCTGGTTGAGGCCTTGGGATACCAAGGTGGAGATTATTGTGATCCAGGTGGTGTGCCCAAGGCCCAGGGGACCAAGGCTAAGGCCAAGGTCCATCATTCATGAGGGCTTCATGGAGGCTCTAGGGCTAGTTGGGCCCTAGGTTGAAAGGCTGTGGGCCTTTCGGGTTCTTGAGGTCTAGGTTATGTGGGCCTCAAGGGATCAACTCTTTATGGGCCAGGTCTGGACTCAGTATAGGTAAGATTAAGTTGAATCATGGGTGTACATGGGCTTGGGTTAACCTAATCTCCCATAGAGTTGGTCAAGGGAGTTTTGGATTTGGGTCACTTGACCCTGTGTTTATATATACATATACTTGTATAGATTTGAGAAAACCAAAGAAATACATAACTCTTTCTTCTAAATCTCTCTCTCTCTTCTCCCTCTCTCTCCAGCCATTCTCCATGCTCCAGGAGCAAGAAACCCTAGGGTTTCTTGCCGCCAGGTCCATAAAAGGAAAGAAAAGCAAGGAGGCGCTAGCCCCTTCCCCCTTGCAGCCGCCAGTCATTTTCTTCTCTACCTCTCTTGCAGCCACCCAAGCATTAGGTCCAAAATCTGAAATCTCTTGAGAAGAGGTTGATACAAATTTTTCTCAGATCTGGAGTTGATCTGAGGTTGTTTGAGGTGCGGGTGAGATCTCCATCAACAGATCTATAGGAAAGGCTGCAGCAGGACAGATCTGCAAGGTCTGTCTCCATCTACCTTCTTCCTTATATAGAACGTCCTGATTTGAGATCTACAAATTGAAAGACCTCGATCCAGGTCTGATCTGGTTGGATACCAGATCTTGAATTTTTTAGAGGTGATTTTAGAGGCATTCTTTATCTGGAACAAAAGGCTGACGAAGAAGACAACAACCAGGCTGATTTCGTCAAGGGCCTTAGATCGGGTCCAGAAGTCTCCAGATTTGTTCGTTGCTGGTTCCGCTGCACCCAAGGTCCGTGGGAGGAGCCGGGATCGTGCTCCAACAAACATTACATTGCATGGCCTACAAGATAGATCCTAAAAACTAAAAATAGGACAGACTACACTGGATCTAATAGATATCATGACTGGATGGATCGGAGTCTGATGAATCAGAGATGGGGTGAGGAGATGAGGGATCATGTCCATGAGCCCGACCTCGATCGCGTCTGTCTCTGCCATGGGTAGAGGTGCCAACACGAGTGGAGGGGTGAGAAGATCCTGAAGGCTGAGAAGTAAAGGACTGAGCTACAAGTGAGAGTCTGATGGTGTCCAGAAGGTTCAAAGCTCTCAAAACAGATTGTAGCAGTGCAGTGAACTGAGTGGAAGCATGCTCACTAGAGCCCCTAATCTCTCTCCTCAGAAAATCAAAACCACTCTCTAAGACTCCTCACAGTCTGGCTGCCTCCGCAGATAGGTCTGAGACCTCAGTGATGTCCTCATGTGGCTGTGGATGGGCTAGAGCTAACACTTGCCCCTGCAAGTCAAGTACTCTGCCAGTCAGTCTCAATACACAATCCTCAAGCTGCTCGATGCGTACTAACTGATCAGTAATCATCTGGAATACAGTGGAGATGTGGGGGATCAGTGTCTGATCAGATATACCATGAGATGTCGATCCCTGAGCAAAAGCTAAAGTGCCCATCTGACGAGATAGTATGAAAGCTACACGTTGAGATTTCATCTCTATCTGATCATCAGCCAATCTGATCTCAGAAGGATGTGTTCTGCTGTCCGGCTGCTGAACTGAAGTATGCCTCCTCGCAGACTCTGACGGCCTAGCCTCGTGGTCAGAAACAAACTGAATATCTGGAGATACAGCCCTGTGATCATGGAGGGGTGAGGATGGTCCTTCCTCCTTTGCTCTGTCCTCAGCTCTCTCTTCCATATCTTTTGTCCAACCACCATCAATTTTGGAAAATCCCATGCGGTGCAAAGTATGGCGGTTGATAGTGTCAGAGTGAGATAGCCTAGCTACTGCCTCCCCCTCAAAACTAACTCCGAATCTCTTAAATACTAAAGTGAGAGCCATACCAAAAGGCAAATGTGCCTTAGACCTATTCAAGGTCTCTCTCATAGCCTCAAACATCAATGTCGGGAGGTTCAGGGGGGTTTGAGTGATAACATGATACATAATACAGATATCCCGACCAGAGAGGAGATCATGTCTACCACTTCTAGGAAAAAATAACTTAGTTACCATGTGGTGTAGCAGCCTCATCTCCATGAAAAGAATCTTTACCTCTAATTTGTTTAGGCTTCCAGTGAAGGTTCTCCCTAGAATAACATTTGTTCCTTCCTCTTTAAATGGGAGTTCCATGTTTGTGTATCCCTCACAAGGTAAATGAAGAATTTCTCCCAAAAGCATAGGATCTAGGCTAATTTCTACACCCTTCACTGTGGATTTTACTGTTTCATTGCTGTATCCCAAATTCAGATAAAATTCTCTAACAAGATCTACATAAGTATTTTCTTTTAGGAAGCAGTAGAATTCTCAATCTTGGTCCTTGATTTTTGATGCGATAGAGAACCCTTCCTTTTCAAAAAATTTGAAATCAATATTTTTGCCGGGCTCTACCTTCCTATCAGAGAGGGGAACCTTACTAGGACTGATTGGTGACCGGATTGTAGCTGGAGCTGATGCAGGAGCAAGGTTTGAAGCAGAAGTGGTCTCGGTTGCTTGTCTCTTCCAGCGCACACTTTCCTCCAACCCGCGAACTGATTTTCTCCTCAGTGGAAGCTTCATCTTCGGAACCATTTGCGCAAGCAGAAATAGCAAGAAACTTAGGAGAGCAAATGTGAGGGAGAGATGAAGGATTTTTAGTGGAAAGATAAAGATTTTGGAGAAGTGGAGTGCCGATTTAGAGATGACGGGTAGAGTCTAGGGTTAGCTCAAATCGCTCCAAATGAGGAAGGAGAAAGGGAGGAATTTGGTTCCAAGAGGGCGATTTAGAGAGTGAGAGACAGTGGGAGAGTGATCTTGAGAGAAAACTTAGATTTGAAGAAGAAGAGAGGGAGACTTTTGGTTTGGTGGAAGGAAGAAGATGGAGAGTTGGGTCGGCTCAAGGGAGGATTTTCAACAAAAAGAAAGCGCCCGAAGAATTTAGTCAGTATTACAAGTTTACCCTAGGGTCGACCTTGGGGGTCGACTCATGGCACAGAGAAAATCAGAAAAATGATGAAATAATTTCGAAAAAATTTAAAATATTAGGAGAAGTATGTTTACCCAAAAATTGATTATGAGAATGATAATTTTGGATTTTTGATCTTAAAAGAAAAAGATGAGAATTAAGCTATCTAAGAGGATTTTTGGTGATGATACCTTGAAATCAGAGAGACACTAAGCAGATGGATCAAGGATTTCTAGTTCTCTCCTAATTTCACAAAATCTATCTTCACTTAAGGCCTTGGTAAAGATGTCAGCTAATTATTTTTCAGTACAAACATAGTCAAGAATTATGTCTTTATTTTGGACATGTTCTCTTATGAAATGATGCCTGATTTCAATATGTTTTGACCTAAAATGTTGAATTAGATTTTTAGTGAGATTTATGGCACTAGTGTTATCACATCTTATGAGAGTTTCATTGAGTTTGATACCAAAATCTTCGAGTTGTTGCTTAATCCACAAGATTTGAGCACAACAACTTCCGGCTGCAATGTATTCGGCCTCGGCCATAGACAGTGCTACCAAATTTTGTTTCTTGCTAAACTAAGGATTAGATTAACTCCAAAAAATTGACAAGTTCTACTAGTACTTTTTTTATCTAATTTACATCCAGCAAAATCGACATCTGAATATCCTATTAAGTCAATTAGTGAGTCCTTAGAATACCATAATCTTAGAATTTGTGTACCATTTAAATATCTAAAGATTTTTTAACTGCATTCAAGTGTGATTCTTTTGGATTTGATTGAAAATGAGCACACAGGCAAATACTAAACATAATATTAGGTCTACTAGCAGTTAAATATAATAGAGAATCAATCATACCTCTATAAAATTTTAAGTCTACACTTTTACCTTCCTCATCCTTGTCAAGCTTACATGTTGGGCTAATGGGTGTGCCAATCGGTTTGGAGTTCTCCATTCCAAATCTTTTGAGTAATTCTCTTGTGTACTTGCTTTGGGTGATAGAGATTCTTTCCTTTGTTTGTTTGATTTGGAGTCCGAGGAAGAATGTAAGTTCTTCCATCATGCTCATCTCGAACTCCCCCTGCATGAGCTTTACAAAATCTTGACAAAGAGTTTCATTAGTAGACCCAAAATTAATGTCATCGACATATATTTGTATCACTAATATATCATCTTGACTTCTTTTAATGAAAAGGGTTGTGTCTACATTTCTTCTTGAAAAATCATTATTGAGTAGAAATTTGCTTAACCTTTCATACCAAGCCCTGGGTGCTTATTTCAAACCATATAGAGCTTTATTTAATTTAAAAATATGATTAAAAAAAGCATGATTTTCAAAACCTGAAGGTTATTCTACATAAACTTCTTCAGTAATATATCCATTTAAAAAGGTACTTTTGACATCCATTTGGAATAATTTAAATTTCATAAAGCAAGTATATGCAAGTAGAAGTCTAATTGCCTCTAATCTAGCAACAGGTGAAAAAATCTCATCAAAATCAATTCCTTCTTCTTGATTATAATCTTTTGCAACCAATCTTACTTTATTTCTTATTATATTTCCATGTTCATCCAATTTATTCTTATATACCCATTTTGTGCCAATTATTGAATAGTTCTTAGGTCTTGATACTAAGGTCCATATATTATTTCTTTCAAATTGATTAAGTTCTTCTTGCATTGTATTAATCTAATTATAATTTTTTTCAGCTTCGTCTATAGTTTTAGGTTCAAGATGAGAGACAAAAGCAAAATGGTTGAATGCATCTTTAAGTAAGGAACGAGTTCTTACACCATGTGTAGGATCACCAATGATTAGTTCCTTGAGGTGATTGTGATCATACCTCCATTTTTTGGGTAGATTATTTGTACCTTGAGGTTGTTCTTGTCATTCTTCACCTTCCTCATCTTATTTGTCTTCATGTTCTTCATCATCTTGAATTGTTGAATCTTTTAGATTGATCTCCTTTATTCCTTCTATAAGAGAATCTGCATCATCAAAACCTTCATTCTTTCTTGAAGGAAGATCGTTAGTTTCATCAAAGACAACATATATTGACTCTTCTACTACTAAGGTTCTTTTGTGGAAAACTCTAAAGGTTTTACTAGAAGAGGAGTAACCAAGAAAAATTACTTCATCAGATTTTGCATCAAATTTTTCTAATCTTTTTTTACCATTATTTAACACAAAATATCGGCAACCAAAAATATGAAAATATGCAATATTTGGTTTTCTTCCTTTCCAAAGCTCATAGGGAGTTTTCTTTAAAATTTATCTAATTAAAGCATGATTTAATATGTAACATGCTGTGTTAATAGCTTCCGTCCAAAAGTATCTTGAAAGGTTGCTTTCACATAGCATGGTACGAGCCATTTCTTCAAGGGTTCTATTTTTTCTTTCTACTACTCTATTTTGTTGGGGTGTCCTAGGTGCCGAAAAGTTATGGCCTATTTCTTTTTCATCACAAAACTTTTTAAAATCTTGGTTCTCAAATTCGGTTCCATGATCACTTCGAATATTTTGAATTGAAAAACCTTTCTCATTTATGACTTTTCGATAAAATTTAGAGAAAACTTGAAAAATTTCATCCTTGTGTGCCAAAAAAAAATCCATGTAAAATGAGAAAAATCATCAATAATTATAAAACCATATCATTTTTCTCGTAGACTAGTAGTTCTAGTAGGTCCAAATAAATCCATATGCAATAATTCTAATGGCCTAGTAATTGAAATAATATTTTTAGATTTGAATGAAATTCTTGTTTGTTTACTTAGTTGGCATGCATCACAAATTCTATCATTTTCAAAGTTTAATTTGGGTAAATCAATAACCAATTCTTTCTTAATGAGTTTTGAAAGTGAACGCATGCTAATATGTGCAAGCCTACGATGCCAAAGCCAACTAGTCTCATTAATCTTGGCATTCAAGAATACTAGGCATTGCATATTTATTTTGGATAGATCATTCAAATCTACCATATAAACATTACCATGTATATGCCCAACAAATTTAATGCCTTCATTAACAGGACTAGTTACAATATAGACAAAAGATTCAAAAATAACTTTGTACCCTTTATCATAAAATTGACTGATCTTAATAAATTATGTTTTAAATCATCTACTAATAAAATATTTTCAATGTACTTGGAGGGAGTGATACTAATGTTACCTATACCGATGATCTTTTCTTTGCCATTGTCTCCAAAGGTGACCATCCCTCTATTTTTAGCATCAAGTGTGATGAATTTGGATTCATCACCAGTCATGTGTCTCGAGCATCCGCTATCAAGATACCATTTTTGGTTTGCTCCTTGGGATGCTAGACACACCTGCAAGCAAAAGTCAAGTTTTTACTTTAGGTACCTAAGCTTTCTTGGGTCCTTTTTGGTTAGTCACAATGGTTCCTTTTGAAACCCATATTTTTTTTGCATTAAAATTTAAGAATTTGTTAGAGAGACAAGTGTATGACTTGTAACCTATTTTACCATATTTGAAGTAAGTAATGCTTGAGAACTTGTTGTTTGAAGAGTTTACACAGATATTTTTTAGAAATTTTTATTTCTTTAAGAGGTTGTAACCAAGACCAGCCTTATCATAAACAGCCTTTTGATTTTTAAGAATCATATTAAATTTATTACAACTTAAGGTAAATTTTTCAACTATTGATTTTAGCTTGGCAATTTCATTCTTTAAGTTCAGATTTTTTTGAAACAGGGTAGATTTTTCATTTGAAATGCTCTCATTTTGTTTTAGTAAAGATTGATTCTTTGATTTTAACTCTTTGTTCTTTACTCCTAGCTTCTTTAGTTTATCAATTAAATCATAAAAAGCTTCATGAAGTTTTTCAAAGGTAAAGTCAACAGAAGTTTCAGAATTTACCTCATTTTTATGTGCCATAAGGCACAAGTTGGCTTGTTCATTTGAGTCTTCTTCTTCGAAGCTTGACTCATCACTTCCACTCCAAGTAGCCATCATGGCCTTCTTCTTGTACTTCTTGGGACCCTTCTTCAGTTGTGGATATTCAGACTTAAAATGTCCCGATTTCTTGCATTCGTAGTAAATAAGGGGTTGGTCTTTATCTTTTTTTTTGCTATATTCTCTTTTTGTGGGTGGCCTCTTTCTCATTCCTTATTTTTTTTCTTTAAAAATTTTTTAAACCTTCTAGTAATGAGAGCCATTTCTTCATCCTACTCTTCATTTTCCATATCATCAGTTTCTTCATCAAGTTGAGTCATGGATTTGAGGATGATTGTCCTCTTCTTTTTGACTTCTTCTTCTTGATGTTGTTTCATGCTCAGCTCATGTGTCATCAGTGATCCTAGAAGCTCTTCCAAGGGTAGGATGTTCAGATTCTTGACTTCTTGGATAGCGGTCACTTTGGCTTCTCAAGTTCTTGATAAGGACCTAAGAATCTTTCTCACGAGGTCACTGTTAGAATAAGACTTACCAAGATTTTTTAAATAATTTATAATATCAGTAAAATGAGTAAACATTTCAGTTATAGATTCATCATGCTCCATTTTAAAAAGTTCATATTTATGCATGAACATGTTAATTTTAGATTTTTTCACTTGATTAGTTCCTTCATGAGTTACTTCTAATCTATCCCATATTTTCTGAATAGATATGCATGTTAAAATACGATTGAATTCATTAGCATCTAGGGCACAATACAAGACATTCATGGCTTTAGCATTTAGTTGAGTCATTTTCTTATCAACCTCATCCCATTCTTTTTCGGGTTTGGTTGACTCCATACCATCAATAATTTTAGTGGGTGTGTGTGGTCCGTTTACTATGATACTCCACATATCATAGTCAAGTGCTTGAATGAAGATTTTCATCCGAGCTTTTTAATAGGTATAGTTTGATCCATTGAAAAGTGGAGGTCGGTTAGTGGACTGCCCCTTGGCTAGAGAAGTGCCAATTTGAGTTGCCATAGATCTTTAACTCTTTGATTGGTTAAATCAAAGTAGTGCTAGAGCACCGAACTCTGATACTACTTGTTGCCCAGCTATGCAACCCAAGAGAGGGGGTGAATTGGATTTTTAAAAATTTAAACTTAACTTACAACTATGAAGATTATTTAACAATGAGCAAGATAAGTATAGAGAGTGTAATTTATACAAGGGTAATAGTTAGATGCTAGAATGCAAGAGAATGAAGAAGTTTGAAAGGAGAGTAATTTAGCACAACACAAACAAGAAGATTTATAGTGGTTCGGTGCCAACCTTGCACCTACATCCACTCCCCAAGCTCCTACTTGGGAATTCCAATCCACTAAACTGTATTCAACCTGAATACACTTGTCGGAACCTCCGACTCTAGCATCCCAAGTTAGACTACTTATTTTTCGGGTATAAGCCAACCCAATATAATCCGATTCAAGGTTCGGATCAATCTTCCCATGTTTTGGAACATTTCCAAAACAAAAATAATAACTCAAAAAGAGTATTATAGTTAATTGCACAGAAATACAAATGAAGCTCCTTTAATGAGCGAATAAAGCTTTAAATACACTTTACACAATTAGAAGGAAGCTCTTTCTGATTTCCTCCAGATGGTTGGAGACTTGAATGAGCTCTTGAGGAGTTGGTGAACTTAAATTAAAAGCTTCTTGAACTCTTTAAGTGGGCTCTTGCTTAGGGTTGTAAAGAATGCTTGAAGAACCTTTTTCAAATCTTTCTCTCTATGTTTTTGATTCACACCTTTTAAGTCCCTTTATATAACTTCAAATAATGGTGGAGAGTAATCTGGGCTGAAATAGAGCCATTAGAGCATATTAAATAAGTATTGAATACAATTAAAATTGGTTAAAAACTAGCCGTTGCGGAATTTTTTCGTCACAGGGATCAACTCATAGGGTCGACTCATGCTCATGGATCGACTCATGGGGTCGATCTCTGTGGAAAACAGCAGAAAATGACTGTTCTGTAATTTTAGCCTGCAAAGCAGCAGAAGTCGACTCATAGGGTCGACTCATGCCAAGGGATCGACCCATGGGGTCGACTCACAGAGTGTGCCAGCCAAAATTTTCGTGTGCCGTTCAGTCCTTTAAGCCATGAGTCGACTCATGGGGTTGACTCAAAAATAGAAATCTGATTTTCTTACAAAATATACTTTCAAAAATATTAAAATTTCTTCCAATAGATTGCACGTCTTTTGTTCTTGCTTTTGAGGCTTCTGAATCAGGTCTTAATAAAATTACGATTTTGCCTCTGAAATGCGATAAGTCTTTTTTCAAGTCAAAATCATTAGTAATCCCCTCAAATACTTTGTAATCATCAAAATCAATTCAAGGAGCAACATCTTCATTTCAGGATGTTGAAATATCCGACTCTCATCCATCAGCTGTCGGAGAGGAGTAGGAGGACAAGGAGGATTTGGACTAATTTTTTTTTATTTTGATGTATTATATTTTTTTTGATACTGCTTGTAAAATTATATAATTTATATTTTTAATATAATATAATTAATTTTTATTTGTGATTGTCATATTATCTTTAGATTTTAATTATAATAGGTGTTGGAAACCATAATTGATTGTGATTAATTAAAATAAATTTTTAAAAATATTATTATAATTTTTTTAAAAAAATAAAATTAATTATTATCGATGGTATTAATGACGGCTAAAGTCGTCGCTAATAATAAAATATAAATTTTTTAAAAAAATAAAATTAAATATTATCGATGGAATTAGCAATGGTTTTAGTCATCATTAATATTTATTAACGATGGTATTAACAATAATGCTAATTATTTTTAATTTTTTTAAAAAATTTTATTTAAAAATAAGAAAAAAATAGAGACAGAATTTAGCCATCGCTAATACCGTCACTAATACTAATTATTAGCGACAGCTAATAAATTCATTGCTAATAATGATAATTAGCGATTAAGATTTTTTCGATCATCAAGTAGCGATGGGGTGTCATCACTAATAGTATTAGCGATGACAAATCAACTATTAGCAATGGCTAATAGCAGTCGCTAATAGTCCAATTTCTTATAGTGGAGGATTCTTGGTCTTCTATTTATAGAGGGGCTGGTGAGGCCGTTATGAGAGTTTGTTAGGCAGTTATAGCCAGCTGTAAGTGAGTTAAAGTATAGCTATATGTATTAGCTGAAAGTACGATCATACTTAGCTGTATATGCCAACTACGGATGAGTTTATACTTAGCTGTATGTGCCAACCAGAGATGAGTTGTAACATAGCTGTAGCAAGCTAAAAGACAGCTGTAAAATACCATCTGTATTTTGGGGTCACATCAATTCAGATCGGTAGACAGCCAAACTGATTATAATGTTTTATCAGGAGTTGATTCAGGTTAGCTCAGATCAATGTTTAGATGAGCTGAATTGAATCAAATCGGTATTTAACTGATCTGACCTAGAAGTAGATTTTGATTAATATAATTCTCAAATGATTCTTTCTGATATTGCAACATGCCAGAGACTGCTTTATGATGATCTCAGCCTTTCGATGAAGTTGGCTTTATGATGATCTCAGCCTTCAGATGAAGTTGACTTCATGATGATCTCAGTCTTCAAATGAGATCGGCTTTATGATGATTTTAGCCTTCTGATGAGATCGGCTTTATGATGATCTCCATAGTCAAGCTTTACATCAGTATTCTTATCAATCCGAGAACTTCTGAGTCTCAAGGACATCAGTTGAGGTGGTATGACCCCTACAACACTTGTCCTCCACTTTTGAGTCCAAAAAAAATACTTTGGATAAAAGTAGTCTAAGAAAAAAGTTCTCCGCTTGTCCGAGGTAACGAATGCATGCTATTTGGTTCAAGTGAACCATTGCATCCCTCCACTTGAGATCAGAGTGGACAAGTCGGGTTACTTGCATATGAATTTTGACCGTTATGCCTTCCTTTTTGAGGGCATATCTTCTTGAGACTCTATCCGATGTCGTCATGGGTAGATCAGATCTCCTATATATCAGATGAGTTACTCTTTACGATGTCTCATCTTCTTTCCTTTTAAGAATATATCATCTGAGAATCTGAGCCAGAACTTGTCAAGTTGATGTCTTGTAAGGTCAACCTTAAATACTTTATGGTCTAATCAGAACTTAGGTCCAATCAGAACTTCAGATTTTGATGAGGTCCAAGCTTCAATGAGCCTTGAGCTTCATCAATATGGTGTTCATCTTGGTGAACTGGTTGATGGCTATATTGAGATTGAACCTTCAGGGGGGGGTTACTTTTTTTTATTACTGTTTTACATTTTTGGTCCTCTTGATGAGATCGATCTCCTTCTGATGAATCCTTTTAATGAGATCAACTTTTTGATGAGGTCGACCTTTTGATGAGGTCGGTTTTCTACTGAGCTCAACCTCATGATAAGATCGATTTTCTGATGAACTCGGTCTCCTAATGAGGTCGGCCTCTTGATGAGCTCAGTCTCTTAATGAGCTCGACATTCTGATGATCTTGACCTCCTGATGAGGTCGGTTTTCTGATGAGCTCAATCTCTCGATGAGGTCGATTTTCTGATGAGCTCGACGTTATGATGATCTCGATCTCCTGATGAGGTCGATTTTCTGATGAGCTCGGCTTTCTGATGAGCTCGACCTCCTCCACTTCGGATCTTGCCAGGGATGGCTTCGAATCTCATAGATAATTTTTGGACAATCTCGAATCCTATCGAGATTAGTTTCTTCCACCTCGAATCTTATCGAGGCGATCTCAGATCTTGTTGAGGATTTATACACACACACACACACACACACACACACACATATATATATATATATATATATATATATATATATATATATATATATATATGGGTCTGTCCGACCTCACATAACCCGATCTGGGTTTAACTATCCAATATAGGACTTAGATAATTATATTTATAATAAACTTATTGTGATCAAGGGGTTAGATGGCTCAAATGCTTGGGTTAACTCTTCTCCCATGTACATGAGGTATTGTCCATTTTGGCTCATGACCATCTTTGGGCTTCAGTGGGCTTTAGACTTCAGTGAGCCTTGGTCATTTAGAGCTTTACGGTTTTACCCTTTACAGGGAGAGAAAATTTTAATCTATGTTAACTATACTTTCTGTTAACTCACAACTAATGTGGGACTAAAGATGCCATTTCTCTTGTAACATAAACATTATCTTATCTTGATTGGGTCAATCATGAAATTGATGTGGCTTAATATAATAAGTAAACTTCAGAATATTAAAAATGATATGACTTTAATTACTAGATCGATTAATTGAGAACAAACTGATCTTAATAAATTGAATGTAATAGAGGTTTAAGAAATACCTGTCTGATGTCATCATGGGTAGATCGAGTCTCCCATGCATCAGATGAGTTTCATCTTGAGATGTTTCATATCCTTCCCTTTCAAGGATATATTGTCGATGGCAGATGAAATCCATCCTAGGCCAGAGGCGCTAGAGCGAGGTAATGTTTGATGGATCGACGATGATCAGATCTTTTTATAGGTGAGATTGGAGCCTTGAAAAAAGAAGAGGTCGAAAATGATCTTTTTGTCCCCCATCATATTCTCGAACACTACGTCGGGCCTTTTGATTTTTTGAATTGGTGAGTGTTGTCATCTCACAATACATAGGGGCCATTTCCATTAATGTCGTGAGTTGATAGATTAAGGTTCTGAAGATAGAGTGGTAAAGTAGTGCAGCTGATGAGATTACATAAAGAGATTTGATCTCCTATAGATAAGAATTGAGATATTGAAAAAAATTTTACTGAAGGCTCATTGTTAGTGCATTGTCTTTTTGAGGAAGAACTTTCATCTGCCCCCAATCTCCACCAAGGTTTGACATTATGTTGATGATCCCAGTAATAGGCAGATTATGATGGATTGGTTGCTGATTGTGTTGAGACATAGTTTCTTGAGGAACTGCCTCTAGTTGCTACTCTATGGTATATTGAAGTGGAAATGAAACTACTTTTGGCACACCTCCAAGGGAAGACGATGAAGGCATAGAGTTGTTTTGTGCTCTCTGATTCATCTTTTTTCACAAAATTTTTGGACAGGGCCCTTCTTCTAGCATCAATCTATTACTACGAGACTCAAAATCCAAGATTGGGACAGATCAGACAAAGCCGAGCTGGAGGGAGGTAGCAATCTAATCTGAGATGGCTTCAAGAAAACCAGCAAAACAAATCAAAAATTGATGGGGATCCTCTAATTTTTGATCTTCTGATGCTTAAGTTAGTTCGAGCCTCGAGAATAGGAGGTAGAAAAAGTAGAATAAAGTAGGAGAGTTTGCGTGGAACTAGAGATATTGGACTCTGTAAGAACTAGAGTCATTCTTCAAGAATTGACAAAGTTCTCACTAGCAGAGTTTTCTTCTATTTGAGCTTAGAACTTCGGACTTATAATTTATCATTGGAAGATCCCTGGCCCTTTATTTATAAAGGGGCTGGTGAGGCTGTTACAGAGTTTGTTAGGCAGTTATGAGAGTTTGTTAGGCAGTTATAGTCAGTTGTAAGTGAGCTAGAATATAGCTGTATGTATTAGCTGGAAGTGAGATCATGCTTAGCTGTATATGCCAGCTAGGGATGAATTCATATTTAGCTGTATGTGCCAGTCGAAGATGAGTTGTAACATAGCTGTAGCAAGCTGGAAGACTGCTGTAAAATAACCATCTATATTTTGGGGTCGCATCAATTCAGGTTGGTAAATAGCCAAACTGATCATAATGCTTCATCAGGAATCGATTCAGGTTAGCTCAAATCAATGTTTAGATGAGCTGAATTGAATCAGATCGGTATTCAACCGACCTGACCTAGAAATAGACTTTAATCAATATCATTCTCAAATAATTCTTTCTGATATTACCACGTGCCAGAGACGGCTTTATGATGATCTCAGCCTTTCGATGAGATCAGCTTTATGATGGTCTCAGCCTTCCAATGAGGTCGACTTTATGATGATCTCCACAGTCGAGCTTTACATCTATATTATTATCAATCCAAGAACTCCTGAGTCCCGAGGACATCAGCTGAGATAGCATGACCCCTACAACAGCAAGCATGAAGAGGCCCCAATGCCATTTTTTATGGGTACGATTCTCAGTCATTAGTTAAAAGAAAGTTAATAAATGGAAACCATGAAATATATACTGGTGATTTTGAAAGCTCGAGACTCTAAAACAAAGAAACAAATATTAAAGAATGAAATATTTCATAAAAATCTGACAGAGTCCTATTTCTCAGCATTCAGCACCCGAAGATTCATGAATATGCTAAGTGCACAAAGGTACCATCTTTTTCTTTAATGAATGAAGGTTCTGTCATTAATTACTACAGAAAAGGGTAACTGCGAATATAAATGAAACAAATATTGCTTCACCGGGAAAAGAAATGTAGATTATCAGATACAAGCTTGATAAACTAATTTTAAGGGCTTTGAGAGGCATTCAGTGAAGTCTGCTACCAGTTACCGTTGCAACATGCTGCAATGGATTGTGGTGTTGTACAAAGAATTCTGAGTTATCTACTGCAGCTTGATACACATACTTGATAAACATTCGTGGGATTAAATTATCCCTACTTAAAGATTACCATGCCAACACAGCATAGATCTTGATCTCCTTTGAAAAAAGCTGAAATTCCACAGGCACTGGTAAAGAAACGTGTAATCAGAAACCTCTCTTTAAGCCTGATCTATGAAGTCAAACTTGGAATTACTCTCTTGGAAAGGATGGTCCCTCAATCTGTCCTGTTTTGTCATATGCTAATCAAGAACAAAGCTATGAGTCCTTCACATTGCTATCTTGGATCTTAAAGTATAAAGAAAATGATATCGGATAGCCATGAGATTACATCTCCGAGTGCCAACTGACTCATTAATTAATGTGAATTCAAGTGATTGTGCATTGAGTTCTTCATGAATGGGCTCTTCATTGGAATATAATTGTTCAACTGAAGCTGAGCAGCCAGCCCTACATTTTCCATTCAAAAATAAGAAGATTGATCATGAAGCACATTCAAATGAGCAAGTATTCTAGCAGCCAATGCTTTAGTACTACCACTTCTTCTTTGAGTTATGTCCACTAAAGGCATCTGTGCTGAAGCACCATACATCCGCTTGTACTCCTCCAAGCGGAAAATCCTCTCTAAAACATGCAAGGCCTTCTCTTGCAGCTCGCTTGATTGGGAGCTCAGCAGCTTTATAATCGGCGCAATGCCATTCATCTCAGAAAGCACCTTGCTGCCACTCTGCAGTCTTTCAGCTTCTATGAGTGTTGACAGTGCCCTTAAAGCAGCATCACTTGCACTGGGATCTGGCTCTCCAAGCATGCGAACAAGTGGTCTTACAGCATCTGCTTCCAAAAGACAAAATGATCCCTCCACCGAACAGACACCCATGTGCACACAGCAACCTATTTCAGGTGGGGCAGAACAGCACAAGAAGCCCCCACGTCGTTCTACCGGCCTGCTCAGTCCAATTGAACTCTCTGAAAACTGAGCCAGTGAAATAGCTGCACGTCGTTTTGTCAAAGCAGTGCCAGATCCCAACAACCGGACAAGCAATGGGATCACACCAGCCTCAGCTGCTCTCTTCTGGCATTCTAGATTGGAAGATATGGTAAAACGGCATAAAGCTCCAACAGCATTTTCTATTAGCTGACTCTTAAAAGGCCCGCTCAGCTTCCCATCAGGAAGATATCTGACAATGATTGGAAGTGCCTCGGCATCGAGAAGCCACTGAGTAATTTGGGTATAGCCTGTAGGAAGATTAGACATGATGCCCAATGCAGCAGCCACTTCTTCATCATTCTTGGAAGTTCTTATAATTGACAGCAAAGTTTCCAGGCACCCCTGACCTACATGCTCTGCTGATATGTTGTCATCTCCACCTTCCATCAAGCAATGCAATAACTTCACAGCATTCGCCCTTACTATAAGATCACTGTTTTCACAGTGTGGAATTAATACTTGGATTGCAGAGAACTGTAAGATAACATAGAAAAAAGAAATCAGGGCACAAAACAAATCAATACAAAATATACAATGCAAAAACTAAATTAGCTAAGAACAACATTTTTGATCATCTGGAGGAAACAAGGAATCTACAAAATTAGTGGAGAAAAGGAGAGATTAGCTAAATGCAAATAAAAGCTGTAGGAATGTTTAAAGAATCAGTCAGATCAGTACTTGACTGACTTTGTTACATGTCCACATCTAAGATGCTGATAAGTACATATTAATTCCCATACTAGAGCAAAAGAATAGCTCCAATTCCAAATGCTTACCTGTCTTAGCTTTGCTCTCATGTCTCCTGCTAACTGTAGCTGGCACAAGGCATAAAATGTTTGTAGAATGCTTTGTTGTATATTTGGTCCTGTCAAGATAATCAAAGAAAAAAGCCAGGAGATCTCATCATCAGATTCCAAAAAACCCAGGGTTTCATCAGGCCCCAAGTGTCTTGCTGATATTGCAATGTTCATAATGGTGGCTGCCACCTGCTCCCGCAGAGAGGGGGATGATGTGGTATGGAGATGTAGGAGGTCAAGAAGTGGACGTACTGCTCTTGCCCGAATCATCTGCAGACCATTCTGATGAAAGCTTGAGAGCTTCTGAAGGGCTTTAACAGCCATTGTCTTGGTATGCACATCACCATGTGACACCAACTGAAGAAGTGGCTCCAGTGCTCCATCTTCAAACAAGGTGGCTTTACTGTGATCCGTTAACTCCATTTCAGCTAAAGTTTTCACCATGTTGTTCTTCACATCATCTGATCCTGAAGATCTAAATCTCTGAGTATTTGCAAATGGTGAAGCATTCATGCCACTCGAAACTATATTTGTAATGTTGATCAAATGGTCCTAAAATCTCATTATTTGAAACTAAAATCATATGTAATAAAAAAGAGAGAAGAAGATATCAAATTCACCAGATTTTGCTAGGTACTATTGTTTGAAAGTTGCATGAGTAACTTTATATGGTGTGATAAGACATCGCTGAATCTATATTCAGGTTCAAAAATGTAGCTCAGGACAAACATCCCTGAAAAGTATCTTTTAATAAATAAGCCAACCATAAATACCATATATGGCTAATTATCCCTTTCACATCTGAAACATAAGCCCAAAACTACATCTAACGATATTCTGTCTGTAACAGAAATCACCAGAGAACAATATAGACCTCTAATATACTGAAACACTAATATTTGCATATCAAAGCCATTACCCAGGAAAATTCGTTACTTCAAAATATTAACAAAATAGTGCATCATTGAGACGAGGTGGCGTTTCTGAAGATAAACTTTATTTGCAATACAAGTCAAAAGCAACCATGACAAGAACTTGATGTATATGTTGAGTTCATATCTGAATGAACCAAATCGTCATAGTTAGCAGGGGCTTAGGAAATTAGATGAGATAACGGAAAAACGGGTGGAAAAAGTACAGAGTAACAGAGATAAACAAAGGATAAAGTTTAAGTGAATGACAATGCACAATGTAATTTGATGCAATTGAGCAGAAGGGAAGCAACAGTGAAGAAGTTTATTTAGTAGAAAACAAAAAGAGAGGATCTGTAGAAAAAATAAATCCAACAAAAATTCTGTCAATTATCAGTCTTCTCTCAAACATTTTCAACAAGAAAGACTTTGTAAAAAGAAAATAGAGAGAGAAAGAGAAATCCTTTACAATTTAGTTCTTGCGGCAAAGATTTAAGCTCGACAAAATCTTAGAAATGGTGGTAGATATAAAATTTACAAAGTTCTGAGGCTTAGACGATCTTAAAACCTAACTCAAATAAATTTTTGAACATTTCCTACATGAACTAGATGCAAAATTATAGTTTTAGGGGCAACACCAGTTAGTAGAGTAGGTTGGCATCCGACCTCCCAAGGCTTGCCCTTCAGGCATTCAGGGCTGAAATCCTGGGTATTGCTTAAAAATTTAAAAAGTTTCAGGGACTGGTACACTGTCAAGCTCCACAAAACCTAATGATAACCTTTCCATAATGCACAATTAAGTAGTTGGACTTTCTAGATCCTTCAGAACCAGAATTCAAATTGGGTGACTTTAGGCACATTAGAAAGATTTAAATAATTATCAGTGGTCATAAGGTTGTCTTTCAAATATATTTTTCATTGCTTGGGAGTAGGAAGTATATCACCTACTGTCTTGTTTAAGTCAGAATGGTCACCGTTGATTCAGAGATTCATGCTTGTGCCATTGGCATCTATTCTGTGTCCACCCACTATCGACTTGATGTTGAACTTCAAAACCCTAGACTTTGAAAGACGAAGAAAAACATAAGAAAAATATTGGCTTAAGAACTTGCAATTTTTCTGCTCCTTACCCGCAAGTGAGATGATCATCCGCCTGTACAATCTTTACTGTGCTGTTGCAAAATTTTTCCCATAGTCCTTAACCACTTTGCATGTTAGTTAACAGTTCAATCTGTTTCAACAGAATCACACTGCTCCATGAATACTTTAACACAGGAAACACAGAAATGAATATGTCTTGTTTTCTTGAAATAGAATCGAAATAACACTAAAAGAAAGTCATGTCACCTTAGTACAATCCTCCTATGCACTGCTTTATCAGTGATCAAATTGCAGTTTCTTTGTCAAAAAGTGTAATCATGATCTCCTTTTCCTCAATTGGTCCAATAAACAAATTTTCTGGAAGATTATATAGAAAATGAAGAGTTTATCTGGTCGTGGCTGTTGTAGATTCTTCATCACAAAGATGAACAGAAAGGTCTTGGACATACAAGAACAGCAAGATCTGGTGAAGAGATTCGCAATATGAAAATAAAGCCAAGCATGCTCTCCATTATAATAAAATGGAGCTCCTCAACTTCTTCCCATAATTGCCCACAAGTAACATATCAGTTGCAATTGCTCCTTTAGCTTTTTCTTCAGAGCATCTTTTGGTCAATGATGTCCAGCTTTTGCTCATGGTTCCCACCATATAATTTTGAGAATTATCCATGAAGATCCCTCTAGAATGCAGGGCAGCAAGGATGGAAGCAAAACTTTTAGCAGTCACCGAAAGTTTTGATCCAAGAGGTTCCATGAAGTAGGTAAAAGGATTCTATGCTTCCAATGCAGTTTTGTCATCTGGTATTTATTTTCTCATGTGGTATTTTCTAGATGGAATATATAAATATGTTCAGTATCAGGCGGACCTACAGAGACTATTTGGAAATTTAAATTGGAATTTAAAAGGATTCTATGAGATTGAGATCCAAAATCTTGACCCTTGAAGAACGCTCTGTGGTAAGGAGTAGCTAAATCGGAAGATAGGAAATTTAAAACTGCACCTCTAAGAAACATATGGAAATTATATAAAAATTAAATGAGGAAGCACCAGCTAATGTTTGCTACGTCTTAAGATTGTCGAGAAATATGATTTAATTATTGAAGTAATATGTTTACATTCAAGCATCTCGGCATTTCCTATGTTGCTGTTGAACTTTGGCATGTGCAAGGTTCGGGTTGGACCAGAGTAATTTTAAACCGATCCAACTTAAATCAGTTTCCTACAATTAAAACTGAAACAGAACTGACCATATGTGAAACCGGTTCAAACTGACCCAAAAAATTTGGTTTGGTTTGGGTTTTTGATATGGACGCAGTCAAGAATAAGAGAAATACAGAGAATAACAGAGAAGAAAAGGGAGAAGCACAGAAGAAAAGAATCACAGAGAAAGGAAAGTATTAGTCATCAAGATTGTTCCCGAATGAGTGTACAACTACTAATCAATCTATTTATACATCCAAGAGAACCCAGTACACGTGTACAATTAGTTACAACAACTAACAGCCTACAACTAATTCTCCTCACTCTATCTTGGCTCAACTACTCTCTTCCAATGGCTCTCAACTACTCTCTTCCAACGGTTACTTATTACTAACTCTTCTCATATCAGTTTTTGTGTTGCTTTCAACATTCTATGAGAGAAACAAAACTAATGTAGTCTATTTAGAAGGACAAAAGAGTTTTCAACAGACCTTACAACCTATTTAATAGCAACAGCAGAGTAAAGTATCATGTTTGAAGGTTACTTTTAAAGCAAGATATGACAAAGCACCTGAATGGAGACGCTCCAATAATGGTTTAAAATAGTTCGCCCTTGCCATCTGCACAACATTCTCATCAAGAAAGGAAAGATTCTCCAAAAGCTCTTTTGCATTGCTGGCAGCTTGGTTGTTATCACTGTTAGATGTTGTCACCAGAAGAAGAATACAGCCCTGTACCTTCCCGATATAGCTGCGAACATTGTTATTTTTTGAGAGTTCCAACAGCAAAGCCACTGCCAGTTTACATTCCTCGACACGCCGTGCAAGAGATTTCACAATAGATTCGATGGCATTATCTACTTCAGCAATCTTTTCCTGCAACAAACTATCTTCAAACTAATTCTAGTTCGCATTAAAATAAGAAAAACCTACCGCCTTGGTAAACATAAATTGCAACAAGATTCCAACACATTACCATTTCTATTATCAGACATTGATATGTATCAAGTTTGGAACCAAAAGAGTACCTTATGGTCATCATTATCCTTCACCAATAGGCGAAGAATAGACAAAGCACGATTCCTCATCATCGAATTGCTTCGTCGAAGAAGTCCAACAAGAATGGGCAGGTAATTCTCCAGTATGAGGCACTCCCTATTCGATTCCTTTTCCTCGCAGAGCTCCTGCAGCTGGCTCAGACTCTCGAGCACCTCCTTCTCATCACCTGAGCCGAGTGTGGACTTGATCGAAGAAATAATTATAATGGTGTTCCTCTCCTTCCACTCCTCAATAGACTTCCTCAGAGTAATGTTAGGCCGGAGAACCTCTGTGTTCAATGGAATCATAGTCAGGGGACAATTGGTGTTCCCATCGGCGAACCACTTCTCAATCGCGCTCCTCTCGAAGGTCTGCCCGGAAGAAGTCTCCACAGGGTCCTCCATCACATCCCGAGTGATGGGGCAATAGAAAGACTGGAGCGGCTCCAATGGCTGGCTCCCCAAAGAATTCCTTTTGCTATAGTACTTGACCTCCTTCTCTTTAAAGGACAAGGCGGCATCGGCCCTCCCGAGAAGAGCTATAATTTGATCCATCTGGATGGCCTCGGCGATGTCCTTCCTCAGCTTGGCCTCGGCGACCTCGTTCTTGAACTCATCGAACTCCTTCTTGATCTCCGACCGGTCGTTCGAGATCCCGACCGCCCCGGCGATGAGGGACAAGAGGCTGTTGGCATAAGACCGGTCGGAATTCCTCTCCTGGACGGCGGTCTCGATCTTGTCAATTATCTCCTCCTCGGCGACGGCGGCGCGGAACTCGGCCCTCCCCATGGCTTCGATCAGCTGGCGGACATCGTCGGCGACGGTGGAGGAGAGTTCGAGGGAGGCGAGGGGGAGAAGGCTGAGGGCGCGGCTGATCTCCTTGGTGGTGGACTGGAGGCGGTGGACGACGCGGCGGCAGTTGAGGAGGAGGTAAAACCTGCTGCGCTGGCAGCAGTCTTGGGTGAGAGTTTTGGCGGCCTTGACCTCGCGGGCGAGGATGTCGATGACGGCGGCGAAGGCGGCGGAGGGTTCGGGACGGGAGCGAGAAGACCTGGCCATTTCGTGGAGGAGGGGGACCATGCGTTCCAGGTAGGAGGAGAGCTCGGCGAAGCTCTGGCGCTCGAAGAGGACGTCGCGGGCGGCGTGGATGGTCTCGAAGATGGCCTCCACGATCCGGGAGATAAGCTCCGAGGCCGGTACTATGGACGCGTTCGCGATCGCCGCCATCGCCGATTCTTGCCTAGACTAGGCAAATTATTATCCTCTTATTCTTCGTTTTTATGACCATAAAAATAAGACGATGGAGGCGAGGGGAGTGGAGGGCGTGACAGTTTCTCTTTTCTTCTTTAGTTCTTCTTCTCTACTTGGTAATTGTTGCAGTGTTCGTTTTTTTGGCGTTGGGATCGGAACGGCTGGGTACGGAAAGGGCAAGCTGAGGTAGCGGGTGGTAGCGCGGGAGGGGGGAGGACGGCGGCTCGGAAAGAGTCCAGGAAGTCCATCAAACACGGTAGTATGATTGACCAGGACCACAGTCACAACACGTTGTCGCCAGCAGTTACATCCGAACTCGGTCAAAAAAAAAAAAAATTACATTATCAAACGTCATGGATTGCTCCACCGCGTAAAATTTTAATGAGCTGGCGCATCTGGGTTCTGCTGGTTAATGAGCTGGCATGCCAAGCTTCCCTCCGTAGACTGTGGCATTGAAATTGAATGTCCTTTTGAGCACCGGCCATGTCAGAAGGAGGTATTAATGAGCTGGCAGGCTTCAGTATATCATCAATCATTGTGTAAAGACTACCATAAAGAGATGGAGAGCTATAAAATCAAGCAGCCTTATATACCATATTTGGTATGTTGTTATTGATAGCCATCCATGTTTTTTTAGTGATGGCAATTAACTGTTGTACAGTATTTTATGTTACAAACTGCTGAGGATCTGGAGTCATATGGATCATCTTTGTGTCAAGTAAGGTTGCCTTATGAAGTATTTTTTCTGATACTAACTATGACCTATGGGAGATTTTTTCTTTTTATCCTTTGTATGTAGGATATCTAAGATATGCTGAGAATTGGGCTAATATTGGTTGAGATGAAAGATTGAAAACCTAAAAACTTCAATATTTTAAGATCATAAGATGGTCCCAACCTCTCATTTGATTCAGTTGATAATCATGTACTAGCAGCCCTGGTTTCAATATTAACCTTAATTCATGATTCCACTGAGTTCTCTGAAA
Organism: Elaeis guineensis; assembly: GCF_000442705.2. Classification (NCBI taxonomy): domain Eukaryota; kingdom Viridiplantae; phylum Streptophyta; class Magnoliopsida; order Arecales; family Arecaceae; genus Elaeis; species Elaeis guineensis. Next base: position 25,426,058 of record NC_026004.2, on the reverse strand, counting down.
AAATCCAACTCCATTTGAACAAGAAATTATCAAGTTCCCAACTTTACTAAGAAAGGTGTTGAAGAGATTGGTGATGAACCTCCAAAAATAGATAGGCAATGTTTCATTAAAAAGGGAAGAAGAAAAAACAATTTCATCAAAGATACTCTAATCTTTAATGAATCACATGAAAAACCTAAGCACAGTCCCCCATCGAGCGTGTTTTGGAATGTGGCGGCCCTTCAATGCAAATTAAAGGGCCTGTCACAGTGAAACTTAAAACAATTTGCGTCAAGCAGTGGTGAAACCAAAAAACTACTTTCAAGAAAAAGGGTTAGCTTGCTTGTAATCTTTGTATTCCAAATTGTGACAAGTGTTGCGGTCAATGACTCGTAGCTCGGATGGATAGAATGGATCGGTTCTTTACATTCGTCTGCACGAAGTATTATCCACTCCGACCGGCCCATGGCATGGGAACTCATGATTTTGTTCCTTAAAAAGCACCTCACTGAGGAGACAGCAGGCCTCAATTCTATATAAGTCAGAGTCCTTCTTGACTCACAACCGATGTGGAATTAAAGGTATCATCCTCCTATAATAATAACCTCCCAGTCAAGGAAAAATCTAACTTATATAGGATCGAAGTCTTATCTTTCCTCAGCAAGATGTCTTTTAAAAGATAAAACCGTGAGGCCCCATCCCATAGGTTAGCCGAAGCGAACAATATATTATATAGACAAAAGCAGAGAACCGACCCATCTCATCTATTCGAGCTATGAGCCCTGGACCACAATATTGATACCCACCATGGGGCATGCCTCCTGCCCATACACACAGAATCTCCCTTGACTGAGGGGCTACTATTGTGGAAGGATAGTCTCTTTAGCCCCATATTAATTATGAGTCAAAAGAGACTTTGGCTTATATGAGATTGAGGCCATCTCCCCCTAGTGAGGCACTTTTTGAAAAAATAAAATCGTGAGGCCCCATACTATGAGTTGGCTAAAGCAGACAATATCTTACGCACACGAGCATAAAGATCAAGCCATCCGATCCATCCGAACCCTTAACCACAACATTGGCATCATATATATGAGAAATACCTTCTGCCCTTGCACACAGAGTCCTTGATTGGGGGGGCTACTATTGTTGAAAGACGGCTCCTTTAATCTTATATCGATTGTGAGTCAAGAGGAACTCTGACTTATATGGAATCGAAACTTTCTCTCTCCCAGTAAGACGTCTTTTAAAAAATAAAATCATGAGGCCCATGCATAGAATCCCCTTTGATTGGGGGTGCTGCTGTTGTGGGTGAACGACCTCTTTAGCCCCACATTGCTTGTGAGTCAAGGGAGACTCTGACTTATATGGGATCGAGACCATTTCTTCAACAATGAGGCACCTTTTAAAGAGTAAAATCGTGAGATCCTGTGCCATGAACCAGCTAAAGCAGACAATACCTCATGCGCGTGAATACTGAGACCGAGCCATCCAACACATTCGAACCCTTAACCGCAACATTGGCACCAATAATGGGGCCTGCCTCCTATCCATGCACATAGCCTCCTTGACTGAGGGGCTACTATTAGGGGAGGATGGCACTTTTAATCCCACATTAGTTGTAAATCAAGAGAGATTCGAACTTATATGAAATTGAAGCTTTTTCTTTCCTAAAAGTCAAAATCATGAGCTCCGTGCCATGGGCTAGCCGCAGAAGACAATACCTCACATGGATGAGTGCAGAAAATTGATCCATCCCATCTATCCGAGCCATGAGCTTTTGACCACAACATTGGTGTCCATCATGAGACCCGCCTCCTGTCCATGCACATAGAGTCCCCCTTGACTAGAAGGGGCTACTGTTGTGAGAGGACGATCTCTTTAGTTCTACATTGATTGTGAATCAAGAGAGACTCTGACTTATATAGGATCAAAACCATCTCTCTCAGTGAGGTGCCTTTTAAAGGATAAAACTGTGAAGCCTCATGCCATGGCCAACCAAAGCAAACAATGCCTCATGTGCATGAGCACAGAGTTGAGCCATCCAAATCATCCGAGCCATTCGAGCCATTGATTGTAACATTGACGCCAATCATGGGGCCCACCTTCCACCCACGCACATAGAGTCTCTCTAGATTGAGGAGCTACTATTGTGGGAAGATGACACCTTTAGTCCCACATCAATTGTGAGTCAAAAGGAACTCTAACTTACATAAAATCGAGATCTTTTCTTTTCTCAGTAAGGTGCTTTTTAAAAGATAAAACCATGAGGCCTCGTGCTATGGGTCGATCGAAGCGGACACTACCTCATGCGGGTGAATATTGAGAATTGACCCATCTCGTCCATCCGAGTCACGAGTCTTTGACCTCGATAATGGCATCCCACGATGGGCGCCAATATTGCGATGAAGAACTTGAATGGTTCAGTCTCTTTTACCTATACATGCGAGGTATTGTCTACTTTGATCTCTCGCATATGAAAATGCCATCTTGGATCTCACAATTTTCTCCTATACAAAAGACACCTCACTGGAAGAAAGAAGATCCGATCCCATACAAACCAAAGTTCCTCTTAACTCATAATTGATGTGGAACTAAAACGCCATCTTTCCACAATAGTAGCCCCCCAATCAAAGAAGACTCTGTGTGTGTTGGTAGAAGGTATTTTTCATAAACGACGTCAATATTGCAATCAAAGACTCGACCAGATTAGATGGCTCAATCTCTATACTTGCTCGCATGAGATATTATCTATTTTAATCGGTCTATGGCACGAAATCTTATGATTTTGCCCTTTAAAAGGCATCTCACTGAAGAAGAGAAAACCTAGACCTCATATAAGCTAGAGTATCCATTGACTCACAATCAATATGGGATTAAAGATGCATCCTCCCACAACAACAAGCAAATAACTTAGGCACATCTGGCTACTTGAAAGGCCTTGCCATTGTATGCAAGGTTATCCAAACCCCAAACCAATTAAATTTAGGCGGACAGAGACTCTTCCACAATGTTTAGATGGATAAGTCATTGGTCAGTTTTGCCTAACTTATAGCTTTCCTATTTGTTTTGTTGAGTTTTAATATTATTTTTGTTTTTCTTTCTTGTTCTCTACTTATTTATTTTCACATCACCTATTGTTTTTGGAATTCTGGCATATGGCACAATCTCCAGGTACTCTAAATGTGTTTAGAGCTATGGATCAGGTTAGGCAAACCTCTACCTTACTTCCTGGAAATGTGTTACAAGTGTGGGCTGTTACCAAGACGGCTGCTGCCTTCCCCACCTTTCTTAGTGCCTTTAGATAGCATACTCCCAAGAAGAGTGCGATATCTAGATGGGATGATGCCCAAGTAAGGGCCACCGCCCACTTCCTCCCTTAGTAGATCAGTTTTTTTTCTTCCTATTTGATTTGGGCCGGCCCACTCCTTAACCCTTTCTAAATATTTATGGATAGGCCTAGCCAAACCTATAACCCTATTATCTAACTAGCTGTACTGACTCAATGTATGAAGCCAATGGAATGTTCAACCCATTCATCCAAACAGATCCTTAGTCATCAAGACCTAAAGCATTTGAAACATGTAATATTTTTTGTTCCAAGCCTTATCCAAATGACTTGGTTCTGATTGGACATGGTTATTTTAAGGTTGATTCGGGATGAAAGGTAAATTAATTTAATCCACTTGCAACCCAATCTCTAGATGTGGAATTGAGTCATAGGTAATGACTGGGTTGTCAGAATTGCATATAAATTGCAGGGAACGATGATAAAGGAACAAGGTGAGCAATGGTTACATGATGCTATCAAACACCTCTTAGTAGAAGTGTCATGTATCTCATTATCTTTGCATGGTTGGATCGTTATCTCACCACTCTGTTTTCATTTCATAATATTAGTGCAGCAGATAGATAAGTCATCATATAGGCCGTGTGATAGAGAATCATGGTTCATGAGGGTGACAGAATGAGATCCAGCATAGTTCCAACGATGGCGCCATTCACTGGCACAATAATGAGATTGTTGGATATCCGGTGGTACACAACTCCATCACAATGTGATCAAGACAAACAGTCCTTATAATAGAATGACATACCACTATGTGTTGAACCGAGATTCATTATGTCGGTATCAAACCCATACCGATCTAAACAGTCCTCATAATAGAACGACATGCTATCTTATGTTGAACCAAGATTCGTTATTTCAGCACCAGATGCATACCATACCATCCAATCCCCCATATCATGGACCAATCTGGTACCAACACGGTATTGTACAGTTTGTACATACCAATACCGACCGGTACAGCAAATCATGTGATGAACTCTTGCTCGCTAAATACACCATGTAAACTTTCGTATTTAAACTCGAAGCAAAATGAAAAGCAATGATGTGATCAGGATTGATTGGGATGCTGCTATATATTCCAAAAAGGGGCATATAATTTAGAATCCACAAAATGAAATGAACATAAAGCCACTTCACATATCTTGATCAAGTCCTTGAAAAGGAAATGTGCCATCAGTAATTTGAAGTTTAGCAATGCATACCCAGTGTGAAGACAAGTCCACCTTTGATGGTTGCTTCCATTACTTCTCCCAATAATCATCTCCTTGCCCTAGTCTTTCTACCCACAGCTATAAAATTGATGAAATTGATGAAACTGAATTACCAATATTCAAACAATAAAAAACAAGCACATAAAAGAAACTGCTCAAATTGCATTATCAATATAAAACAATATAAAACAAACATATAAAAGAAAGGATCTAGGTCTTCAGGTGTGTGCTTCATCAAACACACACAGGCCCACAGACACAAATGGGTGCAGAGAGAGAGAGAGAGAGAGAGAGAGAGAGAGAGAGAGATCCATCTCGTTCTTTTCATCCTGTAAACAGGTGTAGATGATGACCAACAAGAACATCAGCCAGGAGAAGCATGATTAACAGGTAGCTTTGCAAAGTATCAGAATGAAGCTTACATAAGTGACATTGGTTCGGCTCATTGCTTCCTTGGGATTGACCCAAAAAGAGATGAACCGCACCAACATCACATCATGTCTTCTTCTTCTTCTTCTTCTTCTTCTTCTTCTTCTTCTTCTTCTTCTTCTTCTTCTTCGCTCTCAATGCCACAAGCTGCAAAGCATATCATGTCCTTGGAACTCAAAAGGCAAGAGACTAAAATATTGACAAAAAAGAATGAAAGGAATCACACATATCCCAAACTGCCAAACAAATGTAGACAAGAATGGTCAAAGATCATAAACTATCCATCGAGGACAAGGAACGGTCATTAGATTTCTAAGCATATTAGCATAAATCATTCCCAAGATTTCCGGGATCCTAATTTTTTTTATTCCCACCATTAGAATAGAAAAGTATATAATGGAATCGACTTGGTTGTAGCACAGACACGTGTAGAAATTTGAAAGATGGTAGTTTCCTAAACTTATGCAAGGAATCAACAAACACTTCCATGCAAAATGACTGGTGAAAAAAGGGTTGAAGTCTCCTTTTCTGATGAGCTTGAACTTGGATTTACAATAAAACTGGTTGGTGCATTCAGATTCCCTGGAAAGTTACCTGAATGACTAAGATAACCAAATGTATAGCAGGCACTGAGTTTAACATTATTACGGGATGCAGTATCTTAGAGGCACAAGAGCAATGACTAAGAGCAATTACCAAAATAAAATTTCCAAGAAACCTCGAGATGCCCGGACAAGGGTTGGATCCTTTGCATGGAAGAAGGATACACCTTCCTTCGCATAATTCCACTGTTGGACCATGCAATAGCCACTTCAAGATCCACTCAGATGGATGGATGAAGGAGTTCAAAGTGCTTTGAGATTTGAAATTGTGAAAGAAGGTCAATCATTCTTTCCTGCAAAAAATATGACCTGAACCCGAGATGCCGGTGGGTATGAAACATGTATTTGAAAATTTCTTTTTCTGCCCTTCTCTTATTTTATAGATGGGCAAGCCCCAACAATCAATTTAATATTTCAGTATTTGCTGGTCTCATTATCATATCTAAAATCAATCAATTTAATATTTCAGTATTTGCTGGTCTCATTATCATATCTAAAATCAACAACATAGGTTAACCCGTGAAAAACTGCCATCAAGTTTCAAGATTTGTTTTATGCCAGCAACAACTCACCACCATTAACTACAAACATTTGTTTTATGCAAGCAGTGATATAAACAAGATCTACCTTTAATGGATTATGGTAGATATGATTTTTCTTTTTCTTTTGTTTTTTTTGGTACAAATGTTAGATATGATAATAAAATACAGCAACCGCCCACCATTAATATATAGACATAAACACTGTTAAGTCAAGGAGACATATAGAGCAAAGCAGGCCTATAGTGTATGAAGAGCATGACATGATGAAGACCTGCCTTTTTTCATCTACCATAAAGAGTTACGGGATTGGACTTGGTGCATACCAAGTCAATGATCTAATAATTCTAATTATTTATATCATCCTGGCCCACACATGTTACCCAGAAAATCTATATTTTACATATTATATTTGTACTCCATCTTACCATGGAGCACTAGTTTGTTAAATAGGCATCTTCCATACAGTAAGATTCCCTGAAACCTTCTCCCTGCCATTCGGCCTAGTCACCCTTTGCCAGAAACTTTCTTCCTAAAATCCAGCGTTACCTTTCTGGTCATCCTTTATCTTATATTAAGAACTGTGGTCTTAGTTTTATCTTAGACTGCAGTCACAAACCAGAGAAAACCAGCTTGGGAACATAAAACATAATTATCAAGCCTTGTCCCAACTATTTGAGTCAGCTTTGTGAATCCACATTCACCAAGCATTTCAAGTTTTTTTTTTCCATGTCCTTTTCATAGTTTAAGAGAAAAGTTGTGAAGGTAATACTTATCTGTTAAATAAACATCTTCTGTCCAGTAAGATTCCCTGAAAGCTTCTCCCTACCATCCAATCTCCTCACCCTTTTCATCTGAGATTCTTCTCACCATCCAGCCTTCTAACCCATTGCAAGAAAGCTTCTCCCTAACATCCAGCCTTACCTTTCTCCTCATCCTTTATCTTATATTAAGAATTACTTTAATCTTAGTTTTATCTGAGATTGCTGTCACAAGCCAAAAAAAAAAACAGCTTGGACCATAAACATAAAACATAATTATCAAGGTTAATCCCAACTATTTGAGTTAGCTTTGTGAATCCTCATTTACCAAGCATTTCAAGTTTTCTTCCATAGGCTTTTTAATGGTTTTAGAGAGAAGTTGTGAAGGTAATGTTGAAATAAATAATTAGAAATATTAAATGGAAAACTCATTAGATAACCAAGACATTACTTGAGTGATGCACCCACACAAGAGGGATTTTTTTATTTTTTAATGCATGGTCATCATGATTTGCACATCTAAAACACATGGATCAAAGCCCATAGTTTGAGATATTTTTGAACCATTTCTCTTATAAAGAAAATTGTCCACACTATAAGATGTTTGTACAAAACTTCTAAATTCCATGATTTTATTTTTATTGTTTGAAAAGCAATAAAATTTTTGCTACCAAAATGTCTAAAGACATTGCATACATTCTAAGAAAAACAAAAAAAAGGGTTTCGTCATGGATGTTTATTCAGCCTAGTTGATTTTCCTTCTTGGGTTTCTGAAAATGGGAATAGAAAACAAAAGCAATACCAAACACGCCCATAAATAACATTTATTTTTAATTTTTTTCAGAACATATGAACATTTCAAATTTTCTAGGCCATGATTAATTGCATTCCATCTCTCAATTTAGGTGCTTCACATTGAATTTTCCATGCATCTTTACTGCAATCTCCCCTACACAGCAGCAAAACACTTCATAAAGTAGCTTCCTAGTATCACTAACAGGATAATCCAAAATGATCCAAGATGATAAAACATTACATGGAAGATTTGTCACAATCTTTCTCATCTCTCCTACATATCCTCTTGATTCTTTACTATCACAGAATTTGCCATCCCCAGTCATTTTTATGATCTTGACTCTCAAGTAACTAAACATCTTTGATGTCATCTCACACATTAAAATTTTACTTATAGAATTTGGCCCACAGAATTCTTCATCTGAGGCTTTGGATCAAGGGAATGTAATTATCTGATAAGGTGATGAGTGCAAATGAATCCACCTTTTTCTTTGAATTCAGTTAAACTAAAAATTCTTAAAATACAAAAGCCATTCTATAACAAAAGATAAAAAACTTACTAAAATTCCCCACTCAAACAAAAAAAAAGAAATTTACCAAAAGTGTCTAATCATTACTTTTCTAACTATTAACATAAATTTGAATAATTCCCCATGTTCAAATATGGTAAGTGCCAGCAATTGTTTCAACAGAGGTATTATCCTTCTCATATTACAAGGAAAAGAGCCTTTTCATCTCCCTGGGGTTAAGGCCTGCAGAAGACTCAATTTGTGGATTCGGCTCCTATGACTCCACAGCCATTCCGAATTATCTGATCATAGTATTAAAGCATAACAATACTTTAAACTAGGTTAATTAATTTCTGTAATCCATCTTAATGAGTCAAGGAACTTAGTTGCAATTTAGTGTTAACTGTTAGTAGATTTTTGTAACCTAAGAGCAATTTTGAGATGCAAGACTGTACTTCAACAAAAGTAAAAGGGATACATGGATAAGAGGCTGGACTAAGAAAAGATGAATGAAGGAGAACCCCTTTTTCTTTTTACAGTGTACGTTGTTTAAACTTCATTCTTATATTACAAGATAGAAATTGAAACTATAGTTCAATAATGGGAGAGCAATTTGCCAAACAATAACATCAAATAAAGGCAAAAAGTTGACAGAGAATGGTCCAAGTATGAGAAACAAAGTTCACCTAGAGGAAACCAAATCTGAGTATGTCTTTCATAAATCATGATGTCAGCAGAAGTACTTCCAGTTATTGATGTGTTTAACAATCTAAGCCCACAGAACTTGTTGGTTATCTATTTTTCAAAGTTTTTGATTGTGTTCCACGCTACAGAACACAATCTTTCCTGTATTTATTCTTCTATAATTGTCTCCAAGGGTCAACTAGTATGAGGACAAATAAAAGCTCAAAGTCGAGAACAAAGGAGGCTTATTTTCTTGCTAAGCAAACAGTCACCAAGGAAAGCATGAGGAACCCTGCTCAAATTTGGAAGAACACTATGGCTTTAAGAGTTCAGCTATTTTAAGGGAAAGTAGCATGGAGGAAGATCCAATCCAAATCCTTCCTACTATAATGAGGCCTCCTAAATCGGAGTCACCTGGATTGTGACTTATCCACATGTAAAGGGAGGCATCGATCATATCATTATCCATTGGTTTAGAGCACATTATACCTAGATGGCTCTTATACTGCAGAATTACCTCCCTAATCATCAAAGCTCCTTTGAAGATCTTATTGTTATACTTGCTACTCCAACCATATCTGATATCCACTGTAGTGTAACATGCTACAACAAATCCCTATTATGGTACGCCTCCTGCACTTGTTTCAATCTAAGCCCTTCAAGTATCAACTGAATTACAAACTAGGCTATCCACTTGGCCAAGGAATACCACCAGGCCCTTAATAATCAGGCTCTGATGCCACAACATTGACACCTCTATTAATCTCTTGGTAATCCCCAACCCCTAGCATTCTCAAAGTCAACTTTGATTGTTCAGTCAACTATCCATTAGTGAGAGCAAGGCTTATCTTTCAAGATAAAGAAAATAAGCTAATTTATGCAAATGCAGAAAAATTGCCTCCATACATGATTCCAGAGGTGAAGCTTAGAGCAGCTTGGAAGGAAATGTGCGTAGCATTTTATGCCTTCAAAGCTTCAAGAATCTCGCTAGAAGGTGATTCAACGACTGCCATCAAATGGATCTCGTCTAATAGCCAACAGCATGGAGCACAACATACTATTCTCTTCCCCACTTTAAAGCATCCCACATTTCTCACAAAGGGAATCAAACTGTAACTGCCTTGCAAACATTACCCCAATAGGGATCAAAACTATGATGGCTAGGGGGTCTTTCCCATGGTAGCTCATGAGTTTGATTATAACCAGAAAGTTATGGATTGGTTTCTAAATTGCAGTTGCTGATTTGAACTCCTTGAAACCAAAATTTGAAGGAAAAAAAAAAAGCTTTTGTATAATTGAATATCGGGGTGAACTTTAAATAGTCCGACAATTCTTAGACATACTGTTTATGGTCCAAATATGGGATTGAAAGTCATATCCATTTCAAAAAGCTTAACAATCTCATTGCAATCGAGCAGTCAACCAGTCAAGAACCCTTTCAAAAATAATAAAACAGTCTTACAATTTATTTGATGTCTTGGTTAGAAGTTCCAAGTGACCAATGACAAAGTTCATTAGCTCTATTTGGTTGAAGGATGGTGAAACCAAGTGAAACAGGCTAACTAGAATTATTTTGGAGAAAATATCCTAAGAGCTTGTTGAACCCTTCCTTATTTTGCCCAGCTTTTCTAGGTAAAAGGGGCATTGATTGGAATAATTTAAATTGAAATGCCTTGAGGGTATAAATTCTCGTTTGGCAGAATAAGAGGCTTATTATATCCCTTATTTCACAATATTCTCAAACCAAAATTGGAATTATTGTTACTATCAAGTAGTCAGATTGTGGATGATTAAACATATATCTCATTTATCCCTCTTCTTCACCTGGCTAAGAGATTGTGGATGATTAAACATATGTCTCATTTATCCCTCTTCTTCACCTTTCTTCTTAGCCAATCATGCTCTAAGCTCAGCACAGGATACATGCTACACCATCCTAAAGTAGGGGTCATCAATGTATAGACCAGATATCAAATGAAAGAAACTGCCAATAATCACATAGCTAAAACATATACCAATGATGCTGCACTCCATATATATAATTGGTACATATAATTTGAACCTATATTATTGAAAAACTGATACTTAATTCCAATTCAACATTGTTGCCTTGCTATTACCACTATATTCACCCATTCATTCATCATTCTTGTCCTCTCTATGACTCTACTTCCCTAAAATTGTTTCAGAATATAAAAAGCTAAAACTAGGGTACATGCAACAATAAATAGCCAAACACAAATAAGTAATTAGAGTAATTCATTTACAGGCCTGGAACCATTAAAAGAATCAGAACATAATAACCTAACGTAATGGAAATCTGAATGAGAAGAAGATACAGAATACAAGGATTTAATAAGAATGTCACCACACCCCTTAGTATAAGGAGAATCTAAACAAGAGATTGCATACTGTAAATCCTCAAGATTAAGCATGTGCCAGGGTCTGCTTGCTAGACATTTATTCAATCATGACAAGAGACATTGTCTCACAAAAACCGTACTATGATTTGCATATGCATATGTAAAATTTAGAACATTATGAACACTACTCGAATTATAGTATATGAAACAAAGCAGCTTGAAAGTTAAGTTTCACCTGAAAAGGAAATATAGAGACTCTCCACATAAAACAAAATGTTAAAATTGGTTATACATTGTGTTATCTCCTCCAAAAAAATATAACAAAATTCAAAATCAATAATGGCTATCCAAATTCAAGATCAAAACCATTGAATATGATCTACACTGTAAAAAAAAGCTTAGAACCCAAATTCATGTGTTTTGCTGGTCTCTAAACTAATCATTAGAGACAGCTTCAATAGAATCATATGTTATTTTACTATCAAAACTAGAGAATTTAAATGCATCCATATTTTAAGATATCACGATTTCTAAGTAGATTTTCAATTTACACATCCCAACATATGGTTTGGATTTTCAATTCAAAATCAATAATGGCTATCCAAATTCAAGATCAAAACTATTGAATATGATCTACACTGTAAAAAAAAGCTTAGAACCCAAATTCATGTGTTTTGCTGGTCTCTAAACTAATCATTAGAGACAGCTTCAATAGAATCATATGTTATTTTACTATCAAAACTAGAGAATTTAAATGCATCCATATTTTAAGATATCACGATTTCTAAGTAGATTTTCAATTTACACATCCCAACATATGGTTTGGATTTTCAATTTGGATGGCCTGTGATTGTTTTTAAATTGTTAACTCTTTCCACAAGGAAATAACGTAAAATGTGCAGTCCAACTCTACTAAAATATACTTTGTAATGTTTGCAAAGATGATAAGCAAATGAATGTGTACAACAAGATAAGCAAACAGACTTGAAATATTTGCAAGATGAAAGATATCATAGCTTCATAAACAAATGGATACAAATTAAGACTTGCATATTATGCACAAATATGCACACATAAAGAACAGACAATTTTGTTGACAAAGAAAACTCTATAAGTAACAAATAAATCCACTCCAAGTTTTCATTATGCCCTGCATGCCACTGCTAAGAATTTGCAGCCCATATCTTGCAGAAGTATAAAATTTAGAAGCAGCAAATTTATGGAGAAGCACTAGAGGCTGATAACCCTTACCGAAGATGTGTTAGAGTCAAACCAATGCCATGTCAAGATTTGTTTGTTTATATCATTTAAAAGTCTTAATTTTGAAGTTAGAGATCAAGGATAAATATTCTTCATTCCAGAACCAATTTATATTCCAAATGTATGGATGATTTTTGCGCTTCCATAAAATATTGACATTTTCATCCAACAAAGCACATGAATAGAAGCACCTAAAAGAAAGTCTTCATTGCTTAGAAGGCAAACATGAACCATCATCTCATCACTAACACCACCGGAATTCTGACTTTATTTGAGATGCAAAATTTCAGTATGTGCTTCGCAAGCTTGAGAACTATATATATGGACAACCCAGCATAAACTGTGAGTTGCCAGGCTGGTTACCATTTCTTGGCCATCAACTATATGAACATTCAAATTGTAGATAGCAAAATTTTGAGCATAGTGTCACCTTGCAGGCATGTATTAACTTCAGCTGTCCTTCACTATTAAGCTAGCATCACCAAATATTTGCAGAAGCTCATCATCTTTGGCCACATAATTATAATCTTGAGCATCTTGACTCAGCCTCTAGAAAAGAACAGATTAGGCAGCTGTTTGGTACCGGACACATGTGCAGTCATGTATCTAACACTGCATGTAGATGCTCTCTCCATCTATCGGTGTCTCTGACCACTTTCCTTACGAACACATTCCAACAGTCCACATCCAGGTATTTCCCTCTACCTGAACCTGCACATTGAAGAACCTTGCCAACCTCCTCTTCATCTCCGGATTCGAAAAGCCCATCAACCAACACACTGTATGTGAACTTATTCGGAATACAACCCTTCTCGAACATCTCATCCAATACCCTCACCCCCTCCTTTGCTTTCCTGGCCTTACAAAACCCCTTGATCAGGACATTATAACTGAAAACATTAGGTGCACACTTCCTCTCCACCATATCATCCCACAATCTCCCTGCCTCCTGCAGCTCCCCATTCTCGCACATCCCTGAGATGAGCGTATTATATGTCAACAAGCTTGGAATAAACCCCCTCTCAAACTGATCAAAAAGGTTTCTTGCCTCCCAAACCTTCCCCTTCTTACACAACCAGTATATCAGCGCGCTTGAGATGGAATTATCAGGGGTTACATTCTTCTTCAAAAGCCTCCTCCATATCTCGCAAGCATCCTCCACCTTCCCATCCACACACAGAGCATCAATCACCTTACAGCAGAGCGACGAGTCCGGTATGTACTTCCCATCAAGCATGTCACAGAGCAAGTTAAGAGCTTCTCCCGACTTCTTCTCCTTGCAACATGCCTCAATCACAACGGAGTAGGTGACATCATTGGGAGGAATGCCAGCGGCTTCCATCTCGTCCATGGTTTTGACAGCGTCAGAGAGCTCCCCGTGGTGGCAATAGCCGTCTATGAGGACAGTGTAAGTGGTTGCATCGGGGGAGTAGCCACGGCTGAGGATCGTATCAAAGAGGGCTCGGGCGGCAGGGAGGTCGCCGTGGGCGCAGTAGTAGGCGATGATGGTGGTATAGGTGATGACATTGGGGACCATCCCCCAGCCGGGCATTTCGTCGAGCACCTGGAGCGCGCCGTCAATGTCCCCCACCTTGCAGAGAGCCTTAATAAGGATGTTGCAGGAGCAAACGTTGGGGATGATGCCGAAGCGGGAGCGGCAGCAGCGGAAGAGTGCGGCGGCGAGGCGGTAGCGCTGGTTCTGGATCATGGCGTTGAGAAGGGCGTTGAAGGAGCGGACGGAGGCTCGTACACCGAAGGAGGGGATGGAGAGGAAGGTGCGGAGGGCGGCGGCGGGGCGGGAGGCGAGGGAGTAGGCGCGGATAAGGGTGATGAAGGCCTCCTCGCCACAGCGTGCGCCGGAGCGGCGGAGTGCGGCGAGGACGGGAAGGATGAGGTGGAAGGCACGGTCGCGGGAGAGGCGGTCGATGAGGGCGTGGTAAGCGAGGTAGGAGGGGGAGAAGTTGGGGACGAAGAGGGCGGCGTGGCGGAAGGCAGCGAAGGCGAGGTCGGCGGAGGGCTGGTGGCGGATGAGGGAGGCGAGGCGGCGGGACGTGAGGGGGGAGGGCCAGGGGCGGACGGGAGGGGTGACGGTGTAAGAGGCTAGGAGGTCGGAGGGAGAGCGGAGGGAGGAGACGTGCTCGAGGTCGATGGGGGAGGAGAGGTGGGCCAGGTCTACCACCGTGGAGAGGTGGTGCCGCCAAAGGAGGAGGAGCGGTTGGCCGGAGCGCCGCCACCCAGGGCGGAGAAGGATCTCGCGATTCATCTTCCTCGTCGTGGTACGAGCTCTGGTCTAGCCTTGGAATGAGTAGGTCGAAGTCAATTTTTAATCTTGAGAGCTCGAGCACGACCACGATTCCAGCGAAACTGGAGGCGCACCTAATGACCATCTAGCCGCATTGCATAACCTGCGAATGGCTATACCATTAAGATTTATTTATAACAATATAACTATTATGATATAAAAATATAATTTATATCTATATTTTTTATTTTTATAAAATAAAAAATTATCATTCAAAAATTATTATAAAATTCTTTTTATTATTTAAAAAATACAGCCGGATGAAACTTAGCATAGCTCATGATGTAACTATTTTTATAGATACAACTCTTACTATATGCTACAATTAAATCTTCATTTGTCCAGTAAACTAAATTTAAAAAAATAAAAATATATTGTGAGACCTCAACTAATTCCCAACTGGCCCACTTTGCTGACCCATTTATTAAAATGATGGTCTCATCAAATAAGGATCGAAATAGAAATAGAAAGAATAAATTCTTTATTTCATGCGATCAAAACCCCCAACCACCCATCACACTTTTCCTCTCCCCATCACCCATCTTTCTCTCTCTCCCCCCTCCCTCCCTCCCTCCCATGCTCTCTCTTGCCCACATCTTCTCTCTTCTTTTTTCTTTCGCTTTTTTTTTTCTTTTCTTTTGATTTTTCTTCTCCTCCTTTTTTTGTGCTCGTCATTATCACCATCTCCTCTTCCTACTCAATTCAGATAAACCCTAAATCTATTTTTTTTTCCTCTTCTTTGCTGTAAAATTTTATTTTAAAAAGAGATTCACTTCTTTATGTTGTGCTGCCCAACAAAGGACGGCATAGCCATCTCTCAATTCTCTAGAAGAAGAAAATTCTTCTCTCTCTCTCTCTTTTGTCTCTCTTGACAATAATCTAGCTCTATATTTCTTTCCCTCATGGGCAAAACTCAGCTTTTTTTATCTCTATATATTTTAAATTAAGCTAAACAGTGTATCTTGAAATGACGATTAATCTTAATCAAATTTTAATCTTGACTTTATTCACTTTTTTAGTTTTCTAACTTAGATTTATCTATAGATGGACTGCATCTTGAGATCAAAGAAGATCGATGTGGAGTTTCTTTTGGGCTTACTAATTGAGGTAAAATTTAGTCTATTAATTTCTTAAGCTAATTGTAGATTATTATGATCGGGATAGAATAATAGATTATATTTTAAAAATCAAAAAAATTATGTCATAATTATGTAAATTAGAAAAAAAGTAATTTCTTAATTTTCTAGCATCGAATATTGATTTAAGATTAATCAGATGTTTTAGATGTGCAGTGGTTCTAGTTGGTACGTTCGATGAATTTTACTAACTATTAGAGGTAAGGATCTTTAATCATAACAACATATATTGATTATGAATATTTCGTATCATATGCTAGAAATTGTGAATGTTGCATACTTGCATGTATTGCAAGTTTTGATTCTTTGTGTTGTCCAAATATGGAGCTCAAGAGAAGGGGTGAATTGAATCTTTTTAAAATTTTCAAGATTAGTGCACTTAAATAATGTGCTAAGGTGATGAATGGAATGAGTTGATTTGCAATAAAGATGAAATCAAACACAAATGAAAGATAAATAAGTATGAAACACAAAGAGCAAGTAAAAAAATGTAAGCACAACAAACATCAAAAATTTATAGTGGTTCGGTGCCAACCTTACACCTACATCCACTTTTCAAGTTCCTACTTGAAAATTCAATCCATTAAATAGATTTCAAGAATACAACACGTCAGACACCTCCGATCCTTGCTATCTAAGTAAGAATATTTATTTTTCGGATACAAATCAACCCTCAATACTCTGATTTTAGGTTCAGATCAACCTATCTGAGTTTTGAAATCCCTCAAAACTCAAAAATCCAAATACAATATGAGAAAAATAGGGTACAGAAAATTCAGCACAGTATCTCCTTAAATAAATACAATAAACTTAATAGAAATACAATACTTAAGAAGAAGAAGCTTTTGCTGAACATCCTCAATGAATTACACACTTGATTGCAGCTGAAGAGTGGTTGATGAAGTGATTAAATACTTCTTTTCTTCTCTTTAGGGCTTGTTTGAGCTTTTCTCAAATGTAAACTTGAATACTTGCAAAACTTATAATTTTTCACTTCAAGAGAGCATTTATAGTCACCATTTACCCTTGAGAATGTCTTAGAGTTTGTTTTGAGTCATTGGAGAGTGTTTAATGCATATTAAATGCACCAAAAATGAGCTAAAAACTAACCGTTGTGAACTCGTCCAGAATGGATTATCCCATATGAGTCGTCCTACTATGTCTAGGAAGTCCCATGGGATGCCTCATTTGACCAGTCTGAAAATCAAACTTTCTGTTTTGATCTCAAGGTCTCAAGGGTCATCCCAGATGGGTCGTTCCACTACATGTCATAAGTCAAAACATTGTGTGCCGGCTACTCAATGAAAAGAGATGACCCAGATGGGTCGCCTCATTTTGTTACAATCCAATTTTTCATACATTTAAGGTTCGAAACTTAATAGAATACTTTCAAATACTTTCAAATAACTTCAAATCAATTGGACACTCTCAAAAAATCTCAAAAACTTCTCTAACTTGCAGAAACTTCAACTTTGGTACACTTGATGAAGTTTTTCAAATTTAATCTTTTGGACTATCTGAAATATTACAAGAATATTTTTCAAAGATAAAAAATACATTAGTAGTCCCCTCAAATGGTTTACGATCATCAAAATCAATTCTTGGAATAACAATCTCTCTCTTTTTAATGATGACAAAATATTTAAGTGTTCATAAAATAAATCCTTAAAGCTCAAGAAATTTGACTTTGTGAAGCACTTATAAGAATATGCCAAAGATTAATCATAAAAAATTATGAGATATATATTTTCAATAATTTTAATGTTTCAATTTATTTTGCTGAAACTCGTTTGTGAAGATATCAGAGTTTTTCTAAAGATTATTCTTAATCAGTTAAAATTCTATCCTTTCTTGTATGAAATAGATAAAAATTGAAGGAAAAACTATCTTTTTTCTTATAGGATCTTTCAGATTTCATCAAATTTGGAATGGAATAATTTAAAAAAAAAATTATCCTATATTTATTTCAGATCTAAATCTCTAGATCTAATTTTATTATCTGATATTAATTCTAAAATAAATCTAAAAGTATGAGAAAACATGAAATACCTCAAGGGTAATCTGATTACTCTATAGATGATCGCAGCAAGCCTAAGGTTCTGATTTAGCCACGCAATTGTCTGGTCTCACCAGTATCCACTCGGGCAGGACCTGGATCGTCTTCTCCTCGTGACTCTCTGCTCCAAAAATTAGAACTCAATCTGATTAGAAAGATCTTCAAAAGCCTTCCTGAAGTTGGAGCAGTAGCTTGTCGAAAAACTCCTGCAGCCCTTTGTTCAATGCATCACCACGCCTTGATCCTTTACCAGATGGACGCCCAATCTTTTGGGTGTGAAGAGGGGAGAGGGAGCACCAGGGAGGACTTGGAGAAGAGGAGGGGTGGCTGGCTTTTGCTGGGTAGGGAGCAGAATCTCTTAAACCCTAGGCGCAGACAGGGTTTATATAGACCCTGCTATGCTGCACAGTGCTACATCATTCAATCAATCAAAAAATTTTATTTAATCTAAAAAAATTCTGATTGATGGAGTGATGTCATCTGATCACATCAGATAAGAACTCCCATCCTCTCTCCTTTGTTGGCGCCAATATTGGATAAGCACAAGGGAGATGGCGCCCAAGAGTTTGTATTGATCAAGACTCCTCTTGATCTTTATCCACTTGGGGTGCAAGCCTTATCCAATTATGGTGCCCACTCTGGTGCTTATTTTTGGCAGGTGGACACTCCACAAAAAGCCTCCAATAACCTCTTGCCAAGTGACCTTCAGTTTAAGACCCATATGTCAATATTTGACAGATATCCTAAAATAAAAATGGCAGGTGTCAGAAATTAGCAAGTATTGTCTTTAATTCATCTCATAAATTAGGACAAGCTTTTTCTGAACTGGACTGACTTCAGTCAGACTGAGAGGAACCTTCTCAAGGTTCTCTGAGTGAGTCAAATCATATTTGGCTCAGTCGAGATGAAAATAATTATACGAGGAGAAAGTTAGGCTCAATCGTGTGCTAGCACGATTTTCTTGAACCTAATTAGATCTAATTCAAATCAATTGGGCTAGCCCAATTGATAACATCCAGATCCTAACCCTTGTTAGTGTGATCCAGTTAGGTTCAATTATGTATGGTAATGAGACATGTCGTGATCTCATCATCGACATCATCGAAACTCCTTTCGATGGACCAGAACTCTTCTGATTCAGACAATTAGAATGATCGATCATCAAGATCATTCTAATTACTCCCAAAATCTATCAGTGACACCTAGCAGTATATGGTGGCAACCCATCAGAACTGAAGACGAACCTCTCAGTGCAGCTACCTATGTGATTGAGTTCCTCTATCATAAGTCCCGACTGAATTAGGGTTAAAGTGAACTCGTCAAACCTAACATCAGTCATATGAATCAATCGATCGATCCGAGTCCGATGTGAAATTCCAATGAAAAACTCTTTTCTATTATTTCACTCTGCCATGGCCATGGGCTTAAAGACTCAATCTTTCGATCATCATAGGACTACTCCTCTTATCTATCGAGGTTGATAGATCCCATCTTGGTATAATCTGGTTCCTACAATGAATATGCTACAGCCAGCATATACCTCAGAATTTCGAATGGCTAGGAGACTGAGTTATAGTGTAGTCAAACTATAACACACTCAAGATGAACTGTCGATGTACCTCAGGTCAAAGAACTAGACACACAGCTGCAGCATCAAGCTAGTCATCGACGAGAAGGTAGACTTCCTTATGACTGCTCAAGATGGTCACGCTCAGTACTCTCATTTTCAATGAATACCTGTACTCTCACTCCGGTGTCTCTACACCATAGACTCAAGACACATCTATCTTAAGAAAGCGATCGTACACCAACCTTTCGGATCGATCACTATCCTCGTGATGATCCTATGGTCAGGAGCTGTTTATGAGTTAGTTATGTAAATTCATGCCTTAAATTTTCAACTCTTGAAAATATGAATTAACATTCCTACTAACTCAAAGGATGTATCACAGACATAATGTACACAATGTGATAGTAGAATAACCCTTTTATTCATTTATAGTCAAAATTATAAATTTATCTTCACATTTGTACAAGAATATATCAGCCAATCTAGCATCTAGGGCACACATCTAACAAAAATAACCATTTTGACCATTTTGAAAAAGATCTCTCCCTTTCTTATATAAAGAGTGTTCAATTTGTAAAAAATTTTTTTATTGAAGCAGAGATGGTTCATAAAAGAATTTTATTCCTTTCTTCTTTGTTTTTAGTATCAGAGCAATAAATATGAAAGGAATATTTCTTTCTTTTTTTCTCATTTTGAAATCAAAGCAATAATGAAACCAAGAATTAAAAGAGAAGAATTTAGAGTATTTTGTAAAAATAAAAATGAATGTATCGAGGTATTTTGGCATTTATGCAAAAATAAAATTATCAAAAATATCAGAGTATTCAAGAAAAATAGATGTATCAGAGTATTTTTCAAAAAATATCAAACTGAAGGTAAAAATAGATGTATCAGAGTAAAAAATGGGCATATCAGAGGCGTATCAGTGCAAAATACTATACCAGAGTAAAAAATTTAAAAGAGTATTTAAATTAAAAAAATTTAGATAAACAATACACTATTTTCTCTTCCTTTTTGATATTATCAAAAAAATAAACTAAAGGGAGTAAGATTTTTCATAGTTGTACATCAGATATTAGAGTAATAGTGCAGTCATTCAAATATAACAGTCATTCATTCATTCATTTATCCAAGAAAAAAGAAGTGAGCCATGATAATAACCTCATTCATTAATTACAATAAAAAGAGAGGTTACAAGAGTCATAATATATGTCCATGAGCATAAAGCACTCATACATCCAATCTACAAAATATAACTAAGTAACCTAGTACAAAATGATGAATCAGTGAGACTGGGCATCGAGCACGAGATCAAGATAGGTGAGACATGTTCAGCCTCATCTTCGACTGAAGGGTCTAGTCCGAGAGGAAGATGCCAGAGGATGGAAAGCAATGGGTTAAATAAAGGCTGGCTCACTAAATACAGAGGGTCTAGACTGAAGCTGAGTCCTAATAGCATCAAGCTGGGATAAGATCCTCCTCACTGTAAGTTGAAGCCCATCTAAATCAGCAGATATGAAGTCTCTGGAGTCTCTGATGTCTGTCCAAATCAGCTCAAGAGAAGAATGAAGCTGGCTGTGGAGTCTCTTTATCTCTCGAGCTAAATCATCCAGCTGAGATAAAGTGATGGTCGAAGTGCTCGCTCCTTCCGATAGAGAAACTAAAATCCATCTGATCTCCCTCTCAATATCAAAAATTCTATCACTGAACCTAAGTAAGGAGCTCTCCACACTCTCCAGTCTAGTACTCAGATCAAATAAGAGCTCCATCAATGAAGATATGTGTGGCACGACAGAAAAATTTGAAGAAAGATCAGAGAAAGAACTCGATGGAGCCTGACGATACTGCTGCACCAGCTAGAGGATCTGCTGCTGAAACTGGTGAGACTGCTTAAGAAACTGATCCTGAAACCACTGCTGCTGAATAGATAGAATGCCTGCCACTCTCTCAGCCAACAATCCCATCTCATCCTCCCCCAAACTAAAAGATGACACAGTACAGCTCGATGGGGGTACTCTGACTGAGGATCCTACCTCAGGCTCTGATACAGGATGATCAACTAGACTCTATCTGGGCACAGGTGAAGATGGACCCTCCCCTTCAGCATGCTCCTCCTCCTCCTCCTTTTCCTCAACTGCAGCTGCACGGCCCTTAGCCCAACGATCATCAACTTTGACAAACCCCTTGCGTCGAAGGGAGTGATTATTGTAGATGTCGATGTATGACAGTCTACAAACAACCTCCCCCTCAAAACTCACTCCAGACTCCCTAAAAATCACAGTGAGAGCCATGCCATATGGCAAGAGAGCCTTGAATCTGTTCAAGGCCTCCCTCATGGCATCGATCATCAGGAAAGGTAGGTTTAGGGGAGTCTCAGAAATAACTGGTGCATCAAGCAAATATCTCTACTAGTCATCAAATCATATTTTCTTCCTCTCGGGTAGAAAATCCTAGATACCATGTGGTGGAGCAACCTTGTTTCCACACTCAAATCCTTGGCTTCAATTTTTAGAAATCCTTCTACATCCTCTCCTTTAAGGATAGTCCTAAGTCCATTTTTTTTTTTGGGAAGCTCATCTAGGCAACTGCCCTCATAAGGCATCTGAAGGAGTCTACCTAGCCTAGGTGCATTCAAAATGATTTGGACTTTCTTCACAGCAGACCTCAAAACACTATAAGAGAAAATCAAATTTGAATAAAATTTTTTGACCAAATCAATATAAACCGACTCAGACAAACTTAGAAAAAATTTTCATCCTTGCTTAATTAATTTTTCTCCAATTGAAAAACTATCATGCCTCAAAAACCTGAAATCTACATTTCTTTCCAAAGCAACCTTCCTTGCAGATAGAGGAATCTTACTTGGAGTGATCGGTGAAGATGCTTGGGTTGGCTCTTGTGCTGCCTTCTTCCTCCGTTCCTCAACCTCCAAAGATCTAACAGACTTCCTTCTTTGTGGTAATCTCATTTTGGGGGCTATGTCTCAAGGAGAGAATGAAAATTAGTCAAGAGGGTAGAGAAAGATGAGGATTGAAGAGAAACTAAGA
Organism: Elaeis guineensis; assembly: GCF_000442705.2. Lineage (NCBI taxonomy): Eukaryota > Viridiplantae > Streptophyta > Magnoliopsida > Arecales > Arecaceae > Elaeis > Elaeis guineensis. The sequence goes on along the minus strand of NC_026004.2, from coordinate 25,403,463 downwards.
GGAGAAGAGAATTTTGGAGAGTTTCTCATGGATTTTGTGGGTTAGGATTTGGAATTTGGGAAAATCAAGAGGATGAGCCATGAGAACAAGAAATTTGGAGAGAGTGATCCATAATTTTGTGAGATTTTGAGGTTTGGAGAGATCTAGAAGGAGATTCCTAGGTTTGGGACGAGAGGGAGAAGAAGGGTTTTGGGGTTTGAGATGCCCCAAAATCCTATTTAATGGAATAGAAAATGGGTTAACTCATATGAAATCTATTTGTCTGATCAATTGGGATGTCTCACATGGGTCGTCCCATCTAGAAAAGGTTTAGATGATGAAAAAAAGATTTAAAAATGAAAAAAAAATTAAAAAAAATTGAAATTGATCATATCGAGGTGAGATGATCATGAGAAGTTCAGATAAATTTTGATATGATTTTTAATTGAGTATTTCAATGAAAAAAAATTTAAAAAGTATCTGAATAGCACTGATGATTTTTAATTATCTTGAAAAATTTTAAAAAAAGATAAATAGCTCTCAAAATTAAGATAATAATATCAAAAAAATTTAGAGAGATTTTGAGAGTGAAATTATAATTGAAAATCAAGCAGAAGGGTCTAACATGCCCAATTCCCTTCTAATTTCATAAAATTTATTTTCATTTAGTACTTTGGCAAAAATGTTAGTCAATTATTTTTCAGTATTTATATATTCAAGTGTTATATCATTATTTTGAATATATTTTTTTATAAAATGATGTCTAATTTTATTGTGTTTTGATCTAGAATGTTGGATTGGATTTTTGATCAAATTGATGGCATTAGTATTATCACATCTTATGGGGATATTTTTAAGTTCAATACCAAAATCTATGAGTTGTTACTTAATCCACAAGATTTGAGCACATCAACTTCCGACTGTAATATATTCGGCCTCGGCCGTAGACAATGCTACGAAATTTTACTTTTTGTTAAATCAAGAGATTAAGTTTACTCCTAGAAATTGACAAGTTCCACTAGTACTTTTTCTATCTAGTTTATATCCAGCAAAGTCTGCATCTAAGTAACCTATTAAGTCCATAAAAGATTATTTTGAGAACCAAAATCCTAGATTTTGTGTTTCTTTTAAATATTTAAAAATTTTTTTAATAGCATTTAAATGAGATTCCTTAGGATTTGACTAATATCTAGCACACATACATACACTGAACATTATATTAGGTCTACTAGCAGTAAGATACAATAAAAAGCCTATCATACCTCTATAGAGCTTTGAATCAACATTGTTGCCATGTTCATCTTTATCTAATTTACAGGGAGGGATCATAGGTGTACTTATAATTTTTGAGCTCTTCATTCTAAATTTCTTTAATAGTTCTCTTGTGTACTTACTTTGGATGATAGAGATCTCTTCCTTCATTTACTTGATCTGGAGTCCGAGGAAGAAAGTGAGTTCTCCCATCATGCTCATCTTGAACTCTCCCTGTATGAGCTTGATAAATTTTTGACACAAATCTTTATTAGTAAATCCAAATATAATATCATCAACATATATCTATATGACTAGAATTTTTTTATCTTTTTTTTTTATAAATAGAGTTGTATCAACTTTTCCTCTTGAAAAATTATTTTCTAGTAAGAACTTACTTAATCTTTCATACCAAGTTCTAGAAGCTTATTTTAAACCATATAATACTTTGTTTAACTTAAATATATGATCTGAAAATTTATGACTTTCAAAATCTGGAGGTTGCTTTACATATACTTCTTCAGCAATATAACCATTTAGAAAAGCACTCTTAATATCCATTTGAAATAATTTAAAATTCATAAAATAAGCAAAAGTAAGTAGCATTCTTATGGCTTCAAGTCTAGCAACAGGAGCAAATATTTCATCAAAATCAATTCTTTCTTATTGATTGTATCCTTTAGTAACTAATCTTGCTTTGTTTCTTATTACATTTTTATCTTCATCTAATTTATTCATATATACCCATTTAGTTCCTATTATGGGGTGATTTTTAAGTCTAGCAACTAGTATCCATACATTGTTTCTTTCAAATTGGTTTAGCTCTTCTTGCATGACAATCATCCAGTTATGATCTTTTTTAGCTTCATTTATTGTTTTGGATTTTAGATGTAAAATAAAAGCTACATAATTACAAACATCTCTAAGTGAGGATCTAGTTCTTACTCCTTGTGCTAGATCATCAATTATTAATTCTTTGAGGTGATTGTGGACATACCTCTATTTTTTTAGAAGATTACCTATGTCCTGAGGTTGTTCTTGAATATTCTGATCATTGATGCTTTCATCTTCATATTTTTCATCCAATTAATCTTTGTTTTACTCAATTGAGTCATTAAGGGTGAGCTCTTTCATTCCATCTTCTATGATACCTGCATCATTAGTATCCTCTCTCTTTCTTGATGGAAGATCATTAGTTTCATCAAAAACTATATGAATTGACTTTTTCACTACTAGTGTTCTTTTATTAAATACTCTAAAGGCTTTGCTAGAAGTGGAATAGCAAAGAAAGATAGCTTCATTAGATTTAGTATCAAATTTTTTTAAGCTATCTTTGCCATTATTCAAAATAAAATACTGACAACCAAAAACATAAAAATAACCTATATTAAGTTTTCTATTTTTTCATAATTCATAAGGTGTTTTCTTTAAAATAGGTCTTGTTAAAGTATGGTTTAAAATGTAACATGCTGTGTTAATTGTCTCTACCCAAAAATATTTTGAAAGTTTGCTTTCACATAGTATGGTACGGACCATTTCTTCTAGGATTCTATTTTTTCTTTCAACAACTTCATTTTGTTATGGTGTTCTAGGTGCTGAGAAGTTATGATCTATGTCCTTTTTATCATAAAATTTTTTGAATTTTTTATTTTCAAATTCAGTACCATGGTCACTTCGTATAGAAACAATTGATAAATCTTTTTCATTCAAAATTTTTTGACAAACTTAGAGAATGCTGAAAATATTTCATCCTTAGAAGCTAAAAACAAAACCCAAATAAAATATAAAAAATCATCAATAATTATAAAATCATTTTTTTTCCTCCTACACTAATTATTCTTATAGGACTAAATAAATCTATATGTAAGAGCTCTAAAGATTTAGAAGTTGAAATAATATTCTTAGATTTAAAAGAAACTCTTGCTTCTTTACTTAATTGATATGCATCATAAATTTTATCTTTATCAAAATTAATTTTTGACAAACTAAAAATTAAATCTTTTTTAATAATTTTAGAAAGTATGTGCATATTAATATGTGCCAGCCTACGGTGCCAAAGCTAACTAGTCTCATTAATTTTAGCATTCATGGTCACAAGACATTGCATATTTTGTAAGGATGATTATCCAAATCAACCATATGTACATTACCATGCCTATGTCCAATGAATCTAGTGCTAACATCAGAGGGACTAGTTACAATGCACATAAATGATTTAAAAATTATTTTGTAACTTTTATCACATAATTGATAAATACTTAAAAGATTATGCTTAAGACCATCTACAAGTAATACATTTTCAATACAAGTGGAGGGAGTGATACCAATATTATCAATACCGATGATCTTTTCTTTGTCTTTGTCTCCAAAGGTGACCATCCCTTCATTTTTGGCTTTCAATATGATGAATTAAAATTCATCACTAGTCATGTGTTTTGAGCATCCACTATCAAGATACCACTTTCATTTTGTTGCTTGAGATGTAAGATACACCTGCACACATGAAATCAAGTTTTAACCTTAGGTACCTAAGCTAACTTAGGTCCTTTGGAGTTAGTCACAATGGTTCCTTTTAGAACCCATATTTTCTTAATATTTCTATCATCAACTTTATTTGATAAATATGAATAAGCTTTATGTCCTACTTTACCATATTTAAAATAAGTAATATTTGATAATTTTTTTATAGATGTATTGATAAAAATATTTTTTAAAAATTTTTATTTTCTAAAAGTGTTATAGCAAAGTCCGACTTTATCATATTCAACTTTTTGACTATCAATGATCATCTGAAGTTTGTTTGAACTTAATATAAATCTATCAACTATAGGTTTTAACTTGGTACCTCTTCCTTTAGTTTTTTATTTTGTTTTACAAGAGTTTCATTTTGACTTGAAAATTTATCATTTTCTTTTAATAAAGATTGATTCTTTAGTTCTAATTCTTTATTTTTGTTATCAACTTCTTCTTTTTCTTTATCTAATGCTTGATTTCTTAATTTTAAATTTTTATTTTTTATTCTTAATTCTTTTAGATCATCCAAAAGTTTATGAAAAGCTTCTAGCAGTTCGTCATAAGTAAATTCAATTTTAGTTGCAAAGGATACCTCATTTTCATGTGCCATAAGGCACAGATTAGCTTCTTCATGAGATTCTTCATCTGTGATGGAGTCATCACTGTCGCTCTATGTAGCCATCATAGTCTTTTTCTTCTTAAACTTCTTTTGACCTTTCTTGAGCTGGAAACATTCTGATCTGAAATGGTCTGACTTCTTGCACTCATAACAAATATGGGTTGATCTTTTTCTTTTTCTTTACTCGACTCCTCCTTAGATGGTGGTCTTCTCTTGATCCCTTGTTTCTTTTTCCTCATGAAGTGTCTAAATTTTTTGGTGATCAGGGCCAAATCTTCATCTTCCTCACTATTGTCTGATTTTTCTGTATCTTTTTCTTCCTGAGCTATCGACTTAAGAGCGATAGTCTTCTTTCTTTTTATTTTCTCCTTAGAGTGTTGCTTCATAGTCAGTTTGTGAGTCATGAGAGATTCAAGAAGCTCCTCCAATGGTAGAATATTTAAATCTTTGGCTTTTTAGATTGCAGTGACCTTTGCCTTCCACGATCTTGGTAAGGATCTGAGCACTTTTCTCACAAGATCACTATTAGAATAACATTTGCCAAGACATTTTCAATCATTTATGATGTCAGTGAAATGGGTGAACATTTGAGTTATTGACTCTTCAAGATCTATTTTAAACAGTTCATAGTTGTGCACAAGCATATTTATCTTAGACTCTTTTATTTGGTTTGTACCTTCATATGTGACTTCTAACCTATCTCAATTTTTTTTAACAGAATTTCATGTTGAAATACGATTAAATTTATTTACATCTAAAGTATAATATAAAATATTCATGGCTTTAGCATTGAGCTGAATCATTTTCTTATCAAATTCATCCCATTCACTTTCCGACTTAGGGAGAGACACACCATCAATCAATTTAGTGGGTGTGTGTGGTCTATTTACAATGATACTCCACATATCATAGTGAAATGCTTGAATAAAAATTTTTATCTGAGCTTTTCAATAGGTGTAGTTTGACCCATTGAAAAGTGAAGGTCGGTTTGTGGATTGTCCCTCGACTAGGGATGTGCCAAATTGGGCTGTCATTGATCTTTGGCTCTTAATGGTTAAATCAAATAAGGGCTAGAGCACTGGGCTCTGATACCACTTATTGTCCAAATATGGAGCCCAAGAGGAGGGGTGAATTAATTTTTTTTAAAATTTTCAAGATTAATGCACTTAAATAATGTGCTAAAGTGATGAATGGAATGAGTTAATTTACAATAAAGATGAAATCAAACATAAATGAGAGATAAATAAGTATTGAATATAAAGAGCAAGTAAAGAGATGCAAGTATAACAAACATCAAGAATTTATAGTGATTTGGTGCCAACTTTACACTTACATCCATTCTCCAAGTTCCTACTTAAGAATTCAATCTACTAAACAGATTTCAAGAATACAGCATGTCAAACACCTCCGATCCTTGCTATCCAAGCAAGAATACTTATTTTTTGGATACAAACTAACCCTCAACACTCTGATTTGAGGTTCGGATCAATCTATCCAAATTTTGAAACTCCTCAAAACTCAAAAATCCAAATACAATATGAGAAAAATAAGGTACAAAAAATTCAGCACAGTATCTCCTTAAATAAACATAATAAACTCAATAGAAATATAATACTTAAGGAGAAAATTTTTTTGCTGAATATCCTCAATGAATTCCACACTTGATTGCAGCTGGAGAGTGATTGGTGAAGTGATTAAATACTTCTTTTCTTCTTTTTAGGGCTTGTTTGAGCTTTTCTCGGATGTGAACTTGAATGCTTACAAAACTTATGATTTTTCACTTCAAAAAAGTATTTATAGTCACCATTTATCCTTAAGAATATCTTAGAGTTGGTTTTGAGCCGTTGGAGAGTGTTTAATGCATATTAAATGCACCAAAAATGGGCTAAAAACTAGCCGTTGTGAACTCGTCCAGAATGGGTCGTCCTATATTAGTCATCTCACTGTGATTGGAAAGTCTCATGGAACGTCTCATTTGGCTAGTCTGAAAGTCAGACTTTCTATTTTGATCTCAGGGTTCATTTTAGGTGAGTCATCCTACTCTGTGCCATAAGTCAAAATAGTGCATACCGGCTATTCAATGAAAAGAGATGATCCAAATGGGTCGTCTCATTTTGTTGTAACCTAATTTTTTATATATTTAAGGTTCGAAACTTATCAGAATACTTTCAAATACTCTCAAATGGTTTTAATTTAATTGAACACTCTTAAAAAGCCTCAAAAACTTCTCCAACTTGAAGAAACTTCAACTTTGGCACACTTGATAAAGTTTTTCAAACTCAATTTTTTGGACTATCTGAAACATCACAAGAACATTCTTCAAAGATAAGAAACATATTAGTAGTTTTCTTAAATGGTTTTCGATCATCAAAATCAATTCTTGGAGCGATACTTTGTGGTCCTAAATTATACCAATTATATAAATATAATATATATAAATAATTTATAAAATAATAATAATGAAATAAAAGGAATAATTTATAATGATTTAAAATTGGGGCATCTAGACTCGTCATGACATCAATATAACCTCGTCACTGACAGAAATGTGATATTTTTATCAGTATAGCCTCACCACAGATAATGATATGGTATTTTTATTAGTATGGCATCTCCATGGATAGAAATATAGTACTTTTATCAGTATGATCTCATCAGGAACAAAAATATAATATGTGAGTATGGCCAATCACGGATAGGAGCATGACTATGAACAGTCTAAATGTCAGAAATTTAAATCCAACCAATATTAGACATAATATAATAAAATAAGAAATAAGAATAATAGCATGCTACTAATATTAACAGAAATAATAGTAGTCAAAAATGAGATCCTAGTTGAATAAAATTTTAATCTGGTTATATATAATGAGCATATCAGATCTGTTATTGATGGAGTATTATATATATTTGAATTATTATATTTTAAAATTTAATGAATATTTTAGTATCATTATTGAGATGGAAATATGAATGCTTATTTATTAATTATTGAGATTTGAACTATTATTTTCTCAACGGATATATTTATTAAAAAATTATTATCTTTTCATACTTGTATGTGCTTAGAACATCCTTACTTAGCTATTAACTCATATCATTCTTTTCATTTTTTTCAGAGCCACGGAACATCTAGCTAGATCATACTGAGTTGGAACTTTTTGTTAAGAGATAGTAGTAGTTTAAGTTTTGTAACCGATGTCAGATGTATATGAACCATATATTTTTGGATAACTTCAATTTTCAGTAAAAAAGATAATATATGGTTTGCCTTAGTTGTTGATCTCTCAAAATTAAATATTTTAGTTCAGATTCATTAGGCTTTGTATATACTCTAGAATTCACTCTAGGGGATATATGGTCATGTCATGTGGTCAACCCAAATATAGGTTTTGGAGTGTGACAAAGATGGTATCAGAGCTTAAGTTTAAGATTCTTATGGACAAGTTTTAAATAAGTGTCGTTAGCTAGCAAACCTCTAGTTGGGTGTGTATATTAGGTGGCATATATTTGTGAGTCATGTGTTCTTTTTGATTACTAATTACTAAGATTGGTTATGACTCTATATGCAAATACTGGTTAAGATAGGTTAAGATGGTTCATTGCAGTAGATGAGGACGTGTGAGGAGGCCAACGCTGTTTAGCTGATGGCTCCAATAGTTACAAGTCTGCTGAACAGTAAATTAGTGTTCCTTCTGCATTGGTAAGTGATGCTCACCAACATGGGGCTATCAACAATCCTACTAGTAGCTCTCAAGGTGCAAGGGCACATAAAAGATCTAGAATTGCCCTTGGAGAGCAATTTCACTCCTCCCAATTAGTCCAAACACTTTTAGGAGTGGTGCAAGAGTAAATTGCTACACAAACTGATATGAGAAAGATGATAGAACTATAGAATCAATGGCGCAATAATTTATGCAACAACAAAGGCAGCATCAATAACAGTCTCCTCTCCATTAGCAAAGAAATGTCGGAGTTCAGCAAGAGTATCACACTGGATTGGAGGGATTTAAGAAATTTGCTCCACCACCCTTTCATGGTACCCCTGACCCTTTAGGGGCTAAAAGCTGGTTAGATAAGATAGAGCAATTTTTTGAGATATTGAAGTATGTCAATGAGAAGAAGGTCTACTATACTTCTTTCACTGGATTGGAGGAATTTAAGAAATTTGCTCCACCACCCTTTCATGGTACCCCTGACCCTTTAGGGGCTAAAAGCTGGTTAGATAAGATAGAGCAATTTTTTGAGGTATTGAAGTATTTCGATGAGAAGAAGGTCTATTATACTTCTTTCATGTCATAGTTGGTGGAAGATAGAAAGAAAATGATGGGATACAGATATTGCACACATCACTTAGAAGGCTTTTAAAGATCAGGTCTTCTGTGAAAAGTACTATCCCATAGTATTTTGTATCAAAAATATGAGGAGTTTTGACAGCTGAAGCAAGTAATATGTTGATCGCTTAATATGCAATCAAATTTGAAGAACTGATCAATGTACTTCAAATTAGTAGAAAAGGAGAAAAACTAGGCTCAAAATTTTGAAATTAGACTTAGAACCCAAATTAAACAGCAAGTATCCAACTTTGAGCTCTCTACATACAAGAGGTGCTCAACAAATCATTAATAGTAGAAAAAAGACTTAATGATACCCATGCGACAAAAGATAGAATGCTGAGAAAGAGGACTAGGTCGAGTGATCCTCAAGGTTTAAGTAGTAGGATTGTTGAATTAAGGGACAAAAAGCCAGTTACTATGATTTCAAGAGATAAAAGGCAGCCCCTGGATGTTTTTCGATGCCATAAGTGTAGAGGATCTCAGTTTATAAGGATTGTATAGGGTTTGCAGGGGTATACTAGAATTATGGTCAGTTAGACCATAAAGCAAATGCACATCCTAAGAGGAAGGAGCTTATGATATGATTGGAGTATCAACCTGCACAAGCACCCCTAACTAGTCAAGCCTCTCAATCAAGACCATAGCAAGGAGGATGGTAGTAGAGGCCAAGGACCCAAGGAAGGGTTTATACACTCACTCGGTAGGATCCAATGCTTCTAATTTTGTGGTGATAGATATTTACTAATGCTATCTTTTATTTTACCATATTTGATAAGTAGATCTCATATAGAAACCCATTTAGTTAGGATTATAGGTAAAAGCAAGAATGTGTAACAGGTATGATCAGGGTATCATCTAATTATGCTCATGTTCTGTTGGACCTTGATGCTCACATTCTTTTATATTTACTAATTTCATTAGGAGGAATAATGGAATTCTACTTGTGCCACTTGAGTCTGATCTAAGAATCTCTCTCCGAGTGGTGACATTATTATCGTGAATTCTTTTTGCAAATCTTGCATCTTTAGTATTTCAGATACAGAAATAGTGGTTGACTTGCTAGTGTTGGAGATGAGGGATTTTGATGTAATCCCTGTTATAGATTGGTTAGTAGTGTATCATGCTACTATAGATGCTTTAAGAAGATAGTGAACTTTTATATTCTAGACCAGCTATAATTTAACTCCATAGGTAGTGGGTCATATCCCTCATTCAAGTTAGTCTTTACTCTACAAGCTAGAAAGCTCTAAGAAAGGGATGTGAATGATTTCTAGCTATAATAAAAGATACTTGGCAAAAGGAACAGAAGCTAGAGGAGGAATTTCTTGATATCTTTCCTAAGGAACTTCTAGGGTTACCTTTAGAGCTGAAGATTCAATTTTCTATCGATTTGATTCCAAGAACTGATCTCATATCTAAGACTTCTTATAGGAAGGCTCTCACTGAATTGAAAAAGTTGAAGGAACGATTGCAAGAGTTATTGAATAAGGGCTTCATCCAGTCTAGTGTATCTCTTTAGGGCGCTCCCATACTATTCATGAAGAAGAAGGATAGAAGCTTCTAACTTTGTAATGATTATCGAGAGCTAAATAAGTTAATAATAAGAAATAAATATCCCTTGTCAAGAATTATTGATCTGTTTGGAGCATAAGTCTTTTCAAAAATTGACCTTCATTTTGGCTATCACCAACTAAAAATTAAAACTAGTGATGTGTCTAAGACAGCCTTTAAAACAAGATATAGATACTATGAATTTTTGGTTATGCCTTTCAGATTGACTAATACACCTACAGCTTTTATGGGCCTCATGATAGAATATTCAAATCCTATCTAGATCAATTTGTGATATTCATTGATGATATTTTAATCTATTCAAAGAGCCCACAAGAGTATGAGGAACATTTGAGAATAGTGTTGCAAACTCTTAAAGAAAAGAAGTTTTATGCAGCTTTGAAAGTATGAATTTTGGCTTGATAGTGTTGCCTTTCTTAGTTGTATGATATCCAAAAATGATATTTCAATCAATTCAACGAAAATAGAAGCAGCAGTTGAGTGGAGTTGCCCCACTAATGTATTTGAAGTACACAGTTTCTTATGATTAGCTGGCTATTTCCTTAGATTTATTAAAGGATCTCTTGCATTGCTATGCTTTTATCTTGTTTGACTCAAAAAAGAGTAAAATTTAAATGGACAACAAAGTATGAGTAAAGATTCTAAGAATTAAAGAAGCGATTGGTGACAGCTCCAGTGTTAACCATTCTATTTAGAATGGGAGGTTTCACCATTTTTAGTGACACCTCTCAAAAGAGTCTAAGATGTATCTTGATGCAGAATGAGAAGATAATAATTTATGCCTCTAAATAGCTAAAACTCTATGAGCAGAATTATCCCACTCATGATTTACAATTAGCAGCTATAATTTTTGCTCTAAAAATATGAAAATATTATTTTTTGCTCTAAAAATATGGAGATATTATTTATATGGAGAGCCTTCTGAAGTCCATACTGATCGTAAGAGTTTAAAATACATATTCACCCAAAAAGAATTGAATCTGAGTTAAAGAAGATGGTTGGAATTGCTAAGAGATTATGACCTCATTATTAATTATCATCTAGAAAAAGCAAATATGATAGCAAATGCTTAGGTGAATTGGCAGCCTTAATTACTCCACTAAAGACTATCTTGATAGATTTGAAAAAATTAAATATTGAAGTATGCCTGTATGATGCCAACTCTCAAATTGCTAACTTCATAGTATAACCTATTTTAATTGAAAAGATTAAAGAATCTCAGAGCTAAGATTAAGAACTCTAGAAGATCAGGATGTTGGTAGAATCTAGACCTCAAGTAGAGTTTTAAGTTCATAAAGATGGCTCCTTAAGGTTTGATAATAAACTCTGTGTTCTTAAGAATTCATAACTGAAGCAAGAGATTTTGAAAGAAGCCCATAGCTCTGCTTTTATCATGCATCCTGGAGGTATCAAAATGTATCAGAATCTACAAAAAAAAAAAATTCTGATGGAATGGTATGAAGGACATTGCACAACATGTAGCTCAATATTTAGTGTGTCAACAACTAAAGATGAAACATTAGAGACCTATAGAACCTTTGCAATCTCTTTCTATTCCTCAATGGAAATGGAAACATGTAACCATAGATTTTGTGATAGATCTATCTAGAACCCCTAAAGATAACAATACTATATGGGTGATCATTGATCGACTGACGAAGTCAACTCACTACTTATTTTTTAGAGTTGGGATGTCATTGGCAAAGCTAGTAAATTTGTATATTGAACAGATTATGAAATTGCATGGATTTCAGTTTCTGTAGTATCAGATAGAGATACTGATTTATGTCTCAATTTTAGAGAAGTTTACATAAAGCCATGCACATCAAATTTAACTTTAGTACAACCTTTCATCCGCAAACTAATGGACAATCTGAAAGAACCATTCAAATTCTCAAGGATATGTTAAGAGCTTGTGTCCTAGATCTCAGAAGTACTTGGAATAGTCACTTGCCTCTGGTAGAATTTGCATATAATAACAGCTACTAGATTAGTATCTAGATGGCTCCTTTCAAAGCATTATATGACAAAAAGTGTAAATCTCCTATTTATTGGGATAATGTTGGTGAAAGATGACTACTGGGTCCTAAACTAGTGTAGCAAATTATAACAAAAGTCAAGAAATTAGAAAATGATTGTGAATAGCTCAAGATAGACAAAAGAGTTATGTGAATAACAGAAGATGAGAGTTAAAGTTCTAAGTTGCGAACTATATCTTCTTAAAAGTATCTCCTACAAAGGTCTGATGTGGTTTGGTATCCATGGTAAGCTCAATCTGAGATATGTGGGTCCTTTCAAAATTTGAGACAGAGTTAGAGAAATAGCATATAGAGTAGCATTACTACCTATTTTTTTTGGTGTACATAACATATTTTATGTATCGATACTGAGAAAGTATATATCAGATTCTAACCATATAATGGAGTACTAGCCATTATAGTTGTATGAGGATTTGACATATGAAAAGCATCAAATTCAAATTGTAGATATGAGAGAACAAGTTTTGAGATGTCACGCTATTTCTTATGTTAAGGTCCAACAGAATAACCACATAGAAAGAGAAGCGACTTGAGAGCTCGAGAGTGAGATGAAAGAAAGATATCCTCAGCTTTTTCTCTTCCCATCACCCATATCTCTCTCTCTCTCTCCCCTTCACATGCTCTCTCTCTCTCTCTCTCGCCCATGCCTTCTCTCTTCCTCCCTTCTTCTTCTTTTCTTTTAATTTTTTCTACTTCTTCTCTTCTCGTGCTTGTCGTTATCACCATCTCCTCTTCCTCCTCAATTCAGGTAAGCCCTAAATCTAATTTTTTTTCTAATCCTTGCTGTAAAATACTATTTAAAAGAGGAATTCAACCCTCCTTGATATTATGCTGCCCAATAAAGGATGGCATGGCCATCTCTTGGTTCTCTAGAAGAAGAACAACTCTTCTTTCTCTTCTTTGTCTCTCTTGACAGTAACCTAGCCCTTTATTTCTTTCCATCATGAGCAGAACAAGATTCTTTCTATATCTATATATCTTGAATTAAGCCAAACAGTACATCTTGTACTGATAATTAATCTTAATCAAAGATTAATCTTGACTTTGTTCACTCTCTTAATTTTCTAACTTAGGTTAGATTTATCTATAGGTAGGCAACATCTTGAGATTGAATAAAATCGGCATGGAGTCTCTTCCAGGCTTACTAATTGAGATAAAGTCTAGTTGGTTAATTTTTTAAGCTAATTATGGATTATTAAGATAGGGATAGAATGATAGATTGGATCTTAGAAGTTAAAAAAATTAGGTCATAATTATATAAGTTAGAAAAGAAAGCGACTTCTGAATTTCTCGTACATAATATTGATTTAGAATTAATCGGATATTTTAGGTATGTGGCAATTCAAGTTGGTGCATTGGATAAATTTTGCTAGCTATTATAGGTAAAAATTTTTAATCACAACTACCTGCATTGATTATGCATATTTGGTATCATATACTAGAAATTATGAACATTGCATACTTGCATGTAGTACAAGTTTTGATTTTTTATGATCCTAAATTATACTAATTACATAAATATAGCATATATAAATAATTTATATAATAATAATAATAAAATAAAAGAAATAATTTATAATGATTTAAAATTGGGATATCTAGACTAGTCATGATATCAGTATGGCCTTGCTACAAATAAGAACATTATACTTTTATCAGTATGATCTTGCCACAGACAGGAATATGATATTTTTATCAATATGGCCTAATCTATAAATAGGAATATGATATTTTTAGCAGTATGATCTAGTCATGATATATAAGTATGATTAGTCACAGACAGGAGCATGATCGTGAATAGTCCAAATATCAAAATTTGAATCCAATCAATATTAATTAGATATTATAAAAAAATAAAAAATGAGAATAATTGCTTGCTACTAATGTTAATAGAAATAATAGCAGTTAAAAAAATGAGATCCTAGTTGAATAAAATTTTAACCTGGCTATATATAATGAGCATATCAAAGCTGCTGTTGATGGAGCATTGTACATATTTGAATAGTTATATTTTGAAATTTGGTAAACATTCGCTATCATTATTGAGATGGATATATGAATACTTAATTATTAATTATTGAGATTTGAATCATTATTTTTTCAATAGATATATTTATTAAAAAATTATTATCTTTTCATGCTTGTGTGTATATATAGAAAATCCTTACTGAGCTGTTAGCTCATTTCGTTGTTTTCATATCTTTTCAGAGCTGCAGAACACCTAGCTAGATTGGATTGAGTTAGAATTTTTTGATGAGATTTATTAGTAGTTTAAGTTTTGTAACTGATATCGAATGTATCTGAGCCGTGTATTTTTTGAATAACTTCAATTTTCAGTAAAGCATGTAATATATGGTTCACTTTAGCTATTTATCTCTCAATATTAAATATTTTGTTTAGATTTATCAGGTCTTGCATATACTCTAGAATTACATTTTGGGGGATATAACTCAAGTATGGGTTTAGGCTATGACATATATAATTGATGGTCACAATTAAATTAACAAAAATAAAATTTTTATAATAAAATATTACAAATAGACTAAATCGGCCCACTTCCAATTTAGAACAGACTCAAAATTAATTTAGTTGGATTCGAAACAAGATTATTTAGATTAGGCTTGGGTTCCAACACAACTCCTATCTCACATATGGATTTGATGTGAATAACTAAATTTTCAATCCAAACGTAAATTGCTTCCAAACTAGTATAATATTAATGTACTTCAAATTCCTCCTCAAATATAAAATTACTTTTTCTCTTATCATATAGTTAGTCTATAATATATATTATTAATTATCACCATATGTCATTATTATACAAATTTTATGTAGAATATGATTTTTTTCATATTGTCTACATTTATAGCATAACAGGTTTATCATACTAGCAAGATTAGATATGCATTGTTATGAAAAGGAATGTTTTATTTTAATGTTTAGATTTTTAGTGCAGAAAAATGTTACAACTGAATGGAGTGATTGAAATCAAAGTCATCTACTGTCTTTTTCTTAGAGAGCTAAAAACTACAACAATACTTACGCCAGTCTTTAGAAGAACCAGAGTCTTATGACCTTTATTCTATTTTTTTATGATCACATTAAGCTTCAAATTGTATTCTTGTTTATTGAAAAAGATATAACATGTTGCCTTCATTTCCTACTTTCATGGTATTCTTAGAACTGAACTTGCACTCAAGTTTGCCAAGAAATGAGATCTTATCCAATAGGTGGAGCTTTACATCTCTCAATTTGTCACATGAAGGCCTCATGCTGGACATATTGGTTGTTTTTGTTGACCCAAATTGAACATAACATTCAACTGCTTCCCCACAAAACCTTCTCCAAGTATTAATAGTCAAGTAACCTTCACACTATTGGTGTATTAAACCAACCTCAAGACACGTGGCATCATCATATGAGATCATCGATCTTGAAGTGCCAGATTCTAGCATACCAATTTACTTATAAGCAGATTCAAATTGGTATTATACTGAGCTAAATAAAAGACATCCTTATACTCGGGACGTCTCTATTGATAGAAATGCTCAGATCGGATATATACTGACCTAAACCCTGATACCTTTATCCAGGATGAATCTTATGGCACCTCTAGTTCACCCCAGTCATCTATTGAGGTGAGCTATTATTATGATAGACTCAACTATTCTGCAAATGCCCATGGTGGTTTTCTCAATCAGGCCACAGCTGGCCTCGATCTCATGTCTAGCTCATATGCACTGCTGTTCGCTAATTCATTTATAGGTGGCTCTCTAACCACCCAATAAATTTTTCTAACAGCCTAGCAAACTTTAGAACGGTCTCCTCAACATCTCCACAAATAGAGGATCAGAAATTCTCCATCGGTAAGTCTAATTCTCTGAAACTAGGGAAAACTCTGCTTGTAGAAAATTAAGCTAGGCTCTCGACTTCTACTCAGTTCTCCTCCAGATTTTATCCAATTTTTTTTGCTCTTCTATTTTTTTCATCCCTATTCTCAAGGCTCGAACTGACTTAAGCATCAGAGGATCAAAAATTGAAGGATCTTCACTCAATTTTTTGACCGATTTTGCAGATTGAAGGAGTTTTCACCAGATTGAGAAGATTGCTCCAGCCCAATCTCATCTAAGTCGATGCATTTTACTCTAGATTTTGAGCCCTGCGATAATAGATTGATGCTAGAAGGAGGGCTATCAATTTTTTTGTGAAAAAGATGGTCAAAGTAAGAGCTCAGCATCCCTCTCCCTCCACTCCAGAAGGAGTACCGGAGGTGCCACCTCAATAGCCAATTACTGTTGATCCTCAGCAATTCAGCTTTCTTGTTTAGCAAGTTCAAACTCTGACAAGAGCTGTTCAACAGATTCAAAAGAGGGAGGAGCAACCATCAAAAGAAGCTCCTCTCCTAAATGCTTTATCTCAACATAGCCCTCAACCAGCCCATCAAAATGAACATTACATTGATGAGACTGACAGCGAATTTGCCCCCAGCACTCTGAAAGTTCAAAGAGGAGATGACCTGGAGCACAAGGTTTTAGATGTTGAAAGGCATATGATGGAACTTCAGGTAGGGGATCGATCTCAGAATAAAAATAGTTTCAATCTTTGATCTCCTTTCTCTCATAAAATCTTGAGTGAACCTGTTTCAAACCGATTCAAGATGCCCACCATCGAGTCTTTTGATGGCTCTACTAATCCAATGGATCATATCGAGGGCTATAGGGCTCTCATAGCTTTACAAAGAGCTTCTGATGTCCTATTATGCATTGCTTTTTCTAAAATCCTTAAGAACTTTTTGTTTGAGCAACTTAGGAGATTGTTTGTCCCTTGTTTTGGCACTAACAGACCTTATTGGACGTATGTGGATAGTCTCTTCTCTGTTCAGCACTAGGAAGGAGAAAATCTTCAGAAGTACATGGCTCGTTTCAACACGGCCATCTTAGAGGTGAAAAATTTTAATGAATCAGTTGCCATATCTGCTTTGAAAAGAGGACTCCGAAGCAATCATCTAATTTTTTCTTTTCAGACACCTATGTTGAGCTGCTCGATCGGATACATAAATATGCCCAAGCCGAGGAGGAGGAGGCTATCTTAAGGTAGGCGAAGAAGGATAAGAATGGAAAAAAATGGCCAAGGAAGAGTGATGAGTAGACTAAAAATTCAAATCAATCCTAAAAAAATCCAAGATCAAGAAGTCCATCTCAGCATTTTAATTCATATGCCCCTCTGTCTACTCCCCAAGCTCATATTCTGATGGAGATTGAAGGGAAGAGATATCTCCGAAGATCAGATCTTTTGAGGGCTCCACCAAAGAAAAGAGACAAGTGAAAGTATTGTGCTTCTATAGAGATCATGGCCATGACATTGAGGAATGTAGATAGCTGCGAGATGAGATAAAAATACTGGTGTGCTGGGTTTACCTTGATAAATATGTCAGACCAGCCAAATCCAAAAATACAGGCCTCCAATAGAAGAAACTTTTGATAATCATAACTGACCAACCGCTGGTATTATCAATATAATATCCAGCATCCTGCCTAGCACTAATGATCCATCTCCCAAGAGGCAAAGAACTGAAGATGTTTTTTTTTTTTGAAAATGATGTAAAGGGGATCCAAACCTCTCATAATAATGCTGTCGTCATCTCTATGACGATAACAAAATATGATGTAAAAAGAGTTCTTGTTGATAATGAAAGTTCTACCGATATATTATTTTATGATGCTTTCTCAAGAATGAATCTGATCAGACAACTTAGGCGGATCATTACTCCCCTCGTCGGGTTCTCAGAAAATCCAATGACAGCTGAAGAAAAAATTACTCCATCAATTACGATGGGATAGAAACCAAGATAGTCAATAGTACAGCTCATTTTTCTAATAGTCAAATTCTCTTCTACATATAATGCTATTCTCAGTCGACCAATCTTAATGCTCTCAGGGCCATTGTCTCTACTTACCATCTATTGGTGTATTTTTTGACTAAGAAAGGAGTTGGTGAAATGCATGGCGATCAGACGGCAGCTCAACAGTATTTTATGATTTCTGGTAAAATGAATTAATCGATAAAAATTATGCTAGTCGATATACCAGACACATTAGATGAGGTCGAAAAAATCTGAGGCAAACCGATGGAAAAACTTGAAGCCATTCCTTTAGGGGATGATCTGAAAAAAAATGATTCAGATCAGTGTGAATCTTAAACCTGGCTTAAAAGAGAGACTGATTAAGTTTCTGTGAGCAAATGCTAACGTCTTTACTTGGTTGACTTCTGATATGTTTGGCATCTCAGCCGAGGTGATTATTCATAAACTAAATGTGGATTTAAACTTTAAACCTATTCAGCAGAAGAAAAGAAGCTTCATCTCAAAAAGGCAAAAGGCCACTAATGAAGAAGTTGATAAGCTTTTAAAAGCAAGATTCATCAGGAAAGCTCATTATCTGAAGTGAATAACTGAAGAAAAGATAGGCAGTACTATGAATACAATTTCAAAATTTTATGCAGTGAAACTATTAGATTAAATAATTTAATCTATTTTACATGCATAAGATCTAATCTAGACTACCATGTCAAAACCTATAATATGATTTAATATGTACTTTAAGATCTGAAAATAAAAACTGCATCGATCTAATCGATGCTGCAATCTAGATCTAACCGTTAAATCTATCAGAAATAATCAAAATAGTTCAGAAACCATTACTGAACTATGAGGAGTTTTTGGATGTGTGAGATACTAGATCTCTTCCTCATGCCAAAAACTTCTTTTTGAAAATTTTGGGATGCCCAAAATTTGATTTGGTGTGGACAATTTGGCATCCTCTCCCTTTGACCCAAAACCCTAGCCCTTGTCTATATAAAGGGGGCTCCAATTGTGGATGCCCCATATGTTTTTTCCTTGCTAGTTTTATTTTTCCTCCAGAGCTCTCTCTTCTCTCATCTTCCTCCTCTAGATCTTCTCTTTCTTTGGAGCATCCAAGAGTTTTGAAGAAGAAGGAAGAAATCAATCTTGAAGATCCTTACAAGCTAGCACTTCCAAGGAGCCAGATCTGCGTCGGTCTTCATGTAGGCACCACCCTTCTTTACAAGTTTGAAAAATCTCTTTTCTTCTTATCTCCTTATCTCTAATTCGGATCGCGTTCAAATTAGATAGAAGATAAGATCATGACTCACCATGCATTGCTGCCCACCCATACTGGGCCTACTCTCATCACACCAAAAATCTCAAGTCAACTTCAATTTGGCATTGAGAATAAAGGCATGGGTCTAGGGTGGCGCAAGAGATAAGGATATAGTCCCTACCGATTGGGACTCTTGATTTTCAATTTGATTCTAAACAAAATCAAATTCGGTTCAAATCTAATAAAAAAATGAACCTAATCTAATTAGGAGTCCAATTATTTCAATAAATTTCTAACACAATTAGGAATTAGCTGAGTCTAAGTCCTCATCAAATCAGGATCAAATTTTTTTTATAATTAGGCTTGATCAAATCAAACCCAATCTAAATCAAATTGAATCTAATTTAATTAAACTTGATCCATAGCTCTTTGCTCAATCAAATTGAGTCAATTAAAAATCTAATTACTAATTAATTCTCTATTAATAGTAGAGTCTCAATCCAGCGGGACTCTCTTTTAGAGTCTCAGTCCTAATGGAACTCCTCACAAGAATCACAATCCAATTAGACTCTTCAGCCATTAGATCTGACTGAATCTTCTAATGTATGTGATCCCGTAGGTTTGAACCTAAGCCGATAGCATAGAAATAATTTTTTATATTAATCGATGTAACCATTTAGCAATGAGACCCGATGTCCGGATAGGTCGAAAGATTGTAAAGTGACATTCTAGAACCTACTGGCGTATGGTTACCATATAATTCATCCCTTTGATGCTAATGCTCAAGATGACCTAGGATTTGACTGTCAACCTTAATATAATCGACTATATTATATTTCAACCTTTTAAATCCATTACATGGATTATCTTGACCAAGATTTTATTAAATTAAAATATATTGATGCATATCTCCTACTAATTCAGAGAGGTCAATTCCATCTAGACTCACAGACTGACTTGATAAGTACTTGATGCACCCAGTAGCCTTCCATCACTGAATTAGAAATTTAGATAGTCTGGTGCTAAAGTATAGTGAGTTGCTTGTAAGTCACCATAGTGATCTCAAGTTTGAAGGATACTTATACCCATACCCTTCACGAGCTACTCTTGACACAGTATTCAATAAATGATCATATTCGATGTGAATGTACTCCTACTCTTGACAATAAAAGTTTTCTTCTTCATTTAGTTTTCAGCCGACAATAAACAGCAACCGTCCGATCTGGTTAAGGATTAATCTGGACCGTCCGTTCACGAAAAACTCCTTCCGCCCGCCTGTGAGCCACACCATAGACTGCGTAACATTTTCTGTGGACTGCGCCATCATTTTTGTGGACGAGCGGCTAGTCCACCATACACTGAAGGTAATAAATTTTATTTTTTAAGGATATTTTTACTTGATTTTTGCTTCAATTTTTGCCTAAAAAATTAAAAAATATGCATTAAATCCTCATTAGTTTCTCAACATTTTGGTGCTTAAATTCTTAATTAAATTAATATTTATTTTTTATAAATATACTCTAATTTTATATTTTTTAAAATTATTTATTTTTATAAAAAAATTTAATTTATTTATGAAATCAAATTTTTAAGAAGATGTTAGCACCATAAATTATCAAAAATATTTTTAATAAATATAAAAATATACCGCTTATCACACTCTCCAACTTAAACTTTATTCATCCTCGAGTAAAAAAAGAATTTAGAATTAAATACTATTTAACTTAAAATTTTAAGTTTTACTAAATAATTTTTAAACAAGTCATTGATATTCAGTAGAGTGTGAGTGAAGTATGTTATTGGAGTATTAATACTAATCAATATGATAGTTAAGCTAAGAATACTAAATATTTTTTAAATTTTTTTAAATTATTCCTACCTTTATCTCCAAATCATTAACCTCATATGAACAAGTATATTGTTACTTCCATCCTTTATTTATTATTTTTTTTGATAATTTTTTTTAATAATGTACCGCTATTGAATATCTTAACCTCTTAAACTTTCTGTTTGACCCATGTAGTGAGTTTTCAGTCAATGACTCCCAAATCAGATGGCTTTAGGGTACTAGATATAAAATATCCCTCAGATTTATTTACTCGAATCAAATAGGCTACGAGTTAAAACTTGCTTTACAACAAAACTTCTTTATCCTTCATACCTTTTGATGCGAAACTCAATGCTTGCTTAGACAAAGAGGCCCGATTACTCAACATGAAGTACTTAAATTTTTTTTTTTTTAATTCTTCATATGAAGAAACATATAGTTACCTTACACAAGCTCATAGGAAGTAAACTCTTCTTTGATACTGGTAAAAAAATTTAAAAATATTCAAAAAAAATTGTTTAAGTTCTAAACTAAACTTTTTATTGAATTTTTTTAATACTTGATCCCTCAATATCCCACAAACTCTCTAGTCTGTACATTAATTTTTTTAAAAAAATACTTGATTTAACTCGATTCTTAAATATAATCAGGTGCTTAAATACTAAATACTAATTTACTTGAAGACTTTAAAAAAATTTATTATTATTCTCTCTCCCCCAACTTAATCGACATTATCTTCAATGAAGTAGAAAAAATAAAGGGTGCATAAAAAAGAAGAAAAAGGAGAGATGTCACTTGATCCTGACGTCTTTTCAAAATTAATTCTTCCCCCAACTTAATCAATATTGTCTTCAAATTTCTACAAAAGATATGAAGCAAGACTCTAAACAAAATATAAAAGAAAGCAAAAGCAAAAGCTAGAACTAGGTTGCCTCCCAAAGAGTGCTAAGTTTTAAGTCTTTAGTCAGACTATACTAATTCTACCTCACTTACCCTGTATCAAATATTGGATTGATAAATTCAAGTGGGTAAGGTGGGTGAGGTGAATCAAGCAAGGCATTAACCTCCTGGACTTGAATTTCTTCAATTGGTTCATTCAAAAAATTTATCCTTACAAGTGATTCGACAGGTGGTTGCCATTGTGGATGAACTTTCTAATCACTAGATGAAAAAATTTCATAAGCTATTTCAGATTTTTGATCTGACCAGAGATTACAGTCAAAATCTTCTTTCCTTAGATCAATGGTCTCATAGATCTTATCCTGGATCAGATTTACATCAACAAATTGGTTCCTTTTATTTTCAAGACTGAAAATATTAAGATCAATAGTCATGTTTCCAAATGAGAGCTTCATGAGTCCATTGTGACAATTGATTAGGGCATTAATGGTTGCTAAGAATGGTCTTCCTAAGATTACTAAGATGTGACCTTTTGGATTAATCACTGATTCAGTCTCGAGGATCACAAAATCTATAGGATAAATAAAATTACCGACCTTGATTAATACATCCTCCACAACTTCTTTGGAGATCCTCACTGATCGATCTACCAATTGCAATGTGATTTTCGTAAGCTTTAATTCTTCTATCTCCAGTTTTTCATAGATCGAATAAGATAAGATGTTCACACTAGCCTCTAAGTCTAATAAGACCCTATCAATGATGGTTTTCTCAATGACACAAGAGATTGTCGGAGACTCTAGATCTTTGTACTTAACAGGCATGTAGTTCGACAGATATGAGCTCACACTGGCTATCAAGAAGGCTTTTTTGGGAATATTGGTGGTCTTCTTCTTTGTGCATAAGTCTTTGAAGAATTTGATGTATGTAAAAACTTGTTGGATCATGTCTAGTAGAGGGATATTTACTTTCACTTATTTAAACATCTCTAAGATTTGATTCATATGGGTTGAGTGTCTGTTGGACCTAAGTCTATTTGAAAAAGAAGTTACAGAATTGGTGGGTGATGTCTTGACTTGCTTAAACTCTGAGATGGATTCTGTAAGTGGTTTGAGTGTTTCGTCAATCTCTGTTGACTTCTTAGACTTATCTGGCTCTTTAAACTCGATCGGATCGGTCATTTGCTCATGAGGTGGTTTAGACAATCGGTCATCTTGATCTTCAGATGTACCGACATGGTTGTCTACTTATTTTTCAGATCTTAAGGTGTGAATTGTATTTAATTGATTGATTTGGGCTCCTTGTTGTGGTCTTTGATTGTTCTGAGTTCTAGGATTAGCCTCGGATTGACTCGGTAGTTTATTTTTTGCTCTTTCACTCACAACCGTAGCTAATTGACCTAACTGCATCTCTAAATGAAAAATAGCCTGAGAAACCCTGATTTAATCTAATTCAATATTTAGTTAGATTTAATCAATTTCTCTACATAGTCAACAAGCTCTTTGATTCTAACCTTAGGTCTAACCCAATTAAAAGGACCTGATTTGAGCTAACCCTTGCCCCATATTTTATGCAATGTCATTAGATCTTAAATTATAATTCTAGATCTAATCGATTCAACACTTAATTCTTAATTAAGTTTAGCATCAATATGGTTTAGATTTTGAAATTATTTCTCATATAAATTTTTTATGTTAAATCATAAATTTTTTTTAGATTATATCTAAATTTTTATAATTTTAAATCAAAATAATTTTAATTATAAATATTAGATGTAACTACTTTTCTATATAACTTCCATCACATACAACAAATCTTAAGGTTTCAAGATCTAAGATTTTGCAAAAAAAATAAGTTTTTTTTTTACTTTTTTCTTCATGGGACCTCACAATGGCACCCTTACACATCATAAGAGCACCCCATTGAATGAAAGGAGAGAGTCATGTAACCCTACTTGCTCCTATAATCGGACGGCCTGGTGATTCCAATCCGAGTACTTTGCTACTCAGATCATCTAATCTAACATATAAAAAATTAGATCTGAAAATAAAATATATTTAGATCTAATCTAAATAATAAATAATCAAATCTAAAGATATATTATCAGATCTAAAAGTATATTAAATCATATCATAAAGAACATAGCTCTGATATCAATTCAAAGAAAAATAGACAGTACTATGCATGCAATTTCAAAATTTTACACAGTGAAACTATTAGATTAAATAATTTAATCTATTTTACATATATAAGATCTAATCTAGACTATCATATCAAGATCTATAATATAACTTAATATATACTTTAAGATCTGAAAATAAAAACTGCATCGATCTAATCGATGCTGCAATCTAGATATAATCGTTAGATCTATCAGAAACAATCAAAATAGTTTAGAAACCATTACCAAACTGTAGACTTCTAATCTCTGCTGATCCAACACTTAGATAGATGCTCCTTCAGGTTACTCATAGTCACACGAAGATGTTCGACCTCTATAGAACATCCACACGAAGATCGGCACAGATCAGGCTCCTTGGAAGTGCTAGCTTGCAAGGATCTTCAAGGCTGATTTTTCTCTTCTTCTTCAAAACTTTGGGATACTCTAAAGGAAGAGAAGATCTAAAGGATAAAGAGGAGAAAAAAGAGAGCTTTGGAGGAAAAATAAAACTAGCAAGGGAAGAACATATGGGGTGTCCATAATTGGAGCCCCATTTATATGGACAAAGACTAGGGTTTTCGATCAAAGGGAGAGGGCACCAAAGAGTCCACACCAAATCAAATTTTGGGCATCCCAAAATTTTCAAAAAGAGATGTTTGGCATGAGGAAGAGATCTGGTATCTCACACACCCAAAAACTCCTCATAGAAATTAAGAAAAAAATTAATAGACACCACCCTTCTTTTCAAGTTTGAAATTTTTCTTTCCTTCTTATCTCCTTATCTCTAGTTCGGATCGTATTCGAATTAGGCAAAAGATAAGATCATAACTCACCATGCATTGCCACCCACCCTTACTAGGCCCACTCTCATCATGCCAAAAATCTCAAGCCAAATCCAATTTGGCATTGAGAATAAAGGCATGGGTCCAGGGTGGCGCAAGAGACAAGGATAGAGTTCCTGCTGACTGGGACTCTTTATTTTCAGTTTGATTCTAAACCAAATCAAATCTGGTTTGAACCTAATAATAGAAATAAACCTAATCTAATTAGGAGCTCAATTATCTTAATAAATTTTTAACTCGATTAGGAATTAGCTAAGTCCATGTCCTGATCAAATCAGGATCAAATTTTTCTTACAATTAGACTTGATCAAATCAAACCCAATCTAAGTCAAACTGAATCCAATCTAATTAGATTTGATCCAAAGCTCTTTGCTCAATCAAATTGAGTCAATTAGCAATCTAATTACTAATTAATTTTTTCTTAATAGTAAAATTTAAGTCTAATGAGACACTCTTCCAGAGTTCCAGTCCTAGTGGGACTCTTCATCAGAGTCACAATCCAATTGGACTCTTTAACCATCAGATCTGATCGAATCTTCTAATATGTATGACCCTATAGGTTTGAACCTAAGCTGATAGTATAAGAATAATTTTTTATATCGATCAATGTAACCATCTAGCAGTAGAATCCGATGTTTGGATAGGTTGAAAGATTACAAAGCAACATTCCAGAACCTACTAGCATATGGTTACTGTATAATTTATCTCTTTGATCCTAATATTCAAGGTGTTGCTCCAAAAATTAATTTTGATGATCACAAACTATTTGAAAGGACTACTAATGAGTTTCTTATCCTTAAAAAATATTTTTATGATGTTTCAAGTAGTTCAAAATATTGAGTTTGAAAAGTTCTATCAAGTGTGCCAAAGTTGAAGTTTCTGCAAGTTGGAAAAATTTTTGAAGCCTCTTGAAAGTGCCGAATTGATTTGAAAATATTTGAAAGTGTTCTGATGAGTTTCAAACCTTAAATACATAAAAAATTAGATTGACATAAAATGGAGCGACCCATCTGGGTCATCCTCTTTCATTGGGTAGCCGGCATGTACTGTTTTGGCTTATGGCATACAGTGGGATGACCCATATGGGATGACCTATGCAGTGGGATGATCCATATGAGATGACCCCTGAAATTTTGAGATCAAAATAGAAAGTCTATTTTCTGTCTGACCAATTGGGGCATCCCATGGGACGTCCCATTGCTAGTGGGATGCCCCATGGGACGTCCCATTCTGGATGAACTTCGTAATGGCTAGTTTTTAACCCATTTTTGATGTATTTAATAGGCATTAAATACTCTCCAATAGCTCTTAATCGACACTAAGATACTCTCAAGTCCAAATGGAGGTTATAAATACTCTATTGAGATGAGAAATCAATAAGTTTCAATAAATTCGTGAAAGTTCAAAAGAGAGGAAAGAAGCATTCAATCAGCTCTCCAACCACTCTCCAGCTGCATTCAAAATGCCAATCTATTGAGGATGTTCAGCAATGACTTCTTCTCCTTAAGTATTATAGTTTTATTACATTTATTATGCTCATTTAAGGGACTGTTGTACTGAAATTCCTATACACTATTTTCTTACTATTGTATTTTGGGTTTTGAGTTTTGAGGGATTTCAAAACTCAAATAGGTTGATTCAAATTTGAAATTAAAGTGTTAGTGGGTTGGTTTGTATCTGAAAAATATATATTTCTTGTTTAGATAGCAAGGGTCGGGGTTGTTCGATGTTTTGTATCTTAAAATTCGTTCAATAGATTGAATTCTCAAGTAGAAACTTGGAGAATGGATGTAGGTGCAAAGTTGGCACCGAACCACTATAAATCTCTTAACTTTATTGTACTTGCATATTCTTACTTATTCTTTATGCTTTATACTTGCTTACCTATTATTTGTGATTGATTTTATTTTCATAGCTAATCAATTCACTCCACTTAACAAGTATAGCACATTACTTGAGTGTACTAATCATAAAAATTAAAAAGACTCAATTTACGCCCTCTCTTGGGCTTCATATCTGGGCAACACAAGGTGACCTAGAGTTTGACTGTCAACCCTAATATAGTTGATCATATTATATTTCAACCTTTCAAATCTATTACATAGATTATCCTGATCAAGATTTTACTCAATTGAAATACACTGATGCATATCTCCTACTAATTCAGAGGGGTCAATTTTATTTTGACCCACACACCAACTTGATAAGTATTTAACTGCATCCAGTAGCCTTCCATCACTGAATTAAAAATTTAGATAGTCTGATACTAAAGTACAGTGAGTTGCTTACAAATCACCGTGGTAATCTCAGATCTAAGGGACACTTATACCCATACCCTTCATGAGCTACTCTTGACAGCAGAGTACTCGATAAATGGTCATGTTTGATATAAATATGCTCCTATATTCTATCTGCTGCTATACCAGTATCTCCACACTCCTTGATCAAGAGGACAATCAATTCATATGGCACACAACGATCTATACTTGATATTATTATCATTCTATTAATAGCATATTATTTGGTCATGAATACTTTTAAGGACTAAGCGACAAATCTTCTTTTATCGATTAAATATAGTCCTAAAAACTTCATCACAACATAGAAGTTCAAAATAAGATGGATAAATTATGACAAAAAATATCAAATAATTTTTATTAATAAAAATTTATATACAATTACAAATACGAGTACAATCATCAACAGGCTGACGATTGATTTTGAAACATAATTTTCAACAATAGCCAATATTGTTATGATCAAGAAAGTTAATGACAAATAGAGAATCTGTATGGATTACAAAGATCTCAACAAAACTTGTCCGAAAGATAATTTTTCTCTATCGAGAATTGATCAACTTGTAGATGCTACTTCTGGTCACAAACTCCTCAGCTTTATGGATACTTTCTCTGACTATAATCAAATCCAAATGACTCCAAAAGATGAAAAAAATACTGCTTTTATTATCGAAAAAAGTTTGTATTATTATAAAATGATACCTTTTGATTTTAAAAATTTAGGTGTTACATTTCAGCACCTCGTCAATAAGATTTTCAAGCAATAAATTGATCGAAATATGAAGATCTATATTGACGATATGTTAGTAAAGAGCATCGAAGAGAATCAACATATTATCGACCTCGAAGAAGCATTTGAATAATTTAAAAGGCACCAGATGAAGCTCGATCCTAACAAATGTGTATTTGGAGTTGGCTTAGAAAAATTTCTGAGCTTTCTTATTAATCAAAGAGGAATAGAAGCTAATCTTGAAAAGATTAGAACTTTATTGAAAATGAAATATCTGACTTCTATTAAAGAAATCTAGCAGCTCACCAGATGGATGGCAGTCCTCAATCAATTTATTTTCAGATCAGCTAAAAGATACCTTTTATTTTTTAAAATATTAAGAAATATCAAAAATTTCAACTGGACAGAAGAATGTTAGACTACTTTTGAAGATCTTAAGAAGTATCTCGACTCTCCACTTTTTCTTTCTAAGTTGATCGAGGGTGAAGAACTATGCATGTATATTTCTGTCTCACTTTTTGCAGTCAGCTCAATTCTTATCTGGGAAGAAAAAAAAATTCAAAGACCTATCTACTACACCAGTAAACTATTGTGAGATGCAAAGACTCGATATAAAAATACTGAAAAAATGATATATACTCTAATCGTGGCAGTCCGGAGACTCAAGCCTTATTTTCAAGCTCATATTATGGTAGTATTGACAGATTAGCCACTCAGATCGATATTACAAAGAGTTGATACTTCAAGTCGGATCGTCAAATGAATCATTGAATTCAGTGAATTTGATATCCACTATCGACCTCGAACTACAGTTAAGAATTAGATATTAGCTAATTTTATTGCAGAATGCACTATTCTAGATGATGGGTCGATCCTGGCAAGTCCTAAAAGCAACAATTCCTTCTGGATTCAACATGTGGATGGAGCCTTAAATTTTTAGAAAAGTGGCACCAGTTTAATTCTAACTAGTCCTGAAGGGTTCGTAATTGAGGAGGCCTTAAATTTTAATTTTAACACTTCTAATAATGATGCTGAACATGAAGCCCTCATGGTAGGTCTCAAGATGGCAAAAGAGTTCAGGATCAGAAATTTAAAGATTTTCATAGACTCACAGCTTGTGATTAGCCAAGTTCAAGGTTAGTTTGAAGCCAAAGATCTGACGATGGTCCGTTATCTGTAGAATATCAAAAAGCTGTCCGAAAATTTAGAAGAGATTGAAATGCTCCAAATTCCTAGATCAAAAAATGCCCAGGCTGACGCTCTGTTGCATCTCGCCACTTCTGATTTTTTTCGAACTGAATCAAAAAGTATTGATTGAATAGCTGAACAGGCCTAATATTGAAGTACTCTCCATATTTCAGATCGATCATAAGCCGAGTTGGATTGATCCCCTCATGGATTACATATCTAAAGGAGTTCTACCCAATGATCTGATTAAGGCCCGAAGCATTAAAAGATAAGCCCCATGGTATGCTCTCCAAGAAGGCCATTCATATAAAAAATCTTATTCTCTTCCTCTACTTCGATGCTTGACACCATATAAAGCTAATTACGTACTTCGAGAAATACATGAAGGTATATGCGGAAACCATCTGGGGGGCAGGTCGCTTGCTTATAAAGTAATCAGGCAGGGTTACTACTGGCCAACTATTCAAAAAGATACTGCTGATTTTGTCAACAAGTACGACCAATGCCAAAGGTATACTAATATCCAACATCAACCTACTGCTGGGCTTATTTCTATTACTGTCTTTTGATCTTTTGCAATTTGGAGGATGGATATACTGGGGCCTTTCCTAGTGGTGGCAGGTCAAAGAAAATTTTTGATGGTGGCTATTGATTATTTTATAAAATTAGTAGAAGCCAAACCATGAGCCCAAATCACAAAGAAAAAGATATAAGATTTTGTCTGAAAATTCATAATCTACCGGTTTGGTTTATCTCGGATCATCATCACTGATAAGGATTAATATTTTGACAACTCTAAGTTCAAAAAATTCTGCTTCAAGTTTCATGTTGATCACTGACTCACTTCTATTGAGTATCCATAGTCGAATGGTAAGGCTGAAGTAACCAATAGAACTATCCTTCATGGTTTAAAGATAAGGTTTACTGATGCAAAAAGCTTGTGGGCTGAAGAGCTGTAGAGTGTACTGTGAGTATATCGAATCACACATTGGCTTTTGATAGGAGAAACTCCTTTCAGGCTCACTTATGGGACTGAAGCTGTGATCCCAATGGAGATTGGCTTATTGTCTGACAAAGTCAGAAATTTTTATGAGGCAACCAACTCAGACCGGTTGAGGACTGACTTGGATCTTCTTAATGAAGTAAGGGAGTAAGTCCATGTCAGAATGATGACCTATAAGTAGAGAATCGCTAGGTATTACAATGTCCAGGTGAAGTCGAAGTCATTTTAGAAGGGTGAACTCATCCTGAGATGAGTTGAAGTTTCAAAGCCCATTAAGCAAAGTAAATTAGCTTCCAATTGGGAAGGGTCTTATCGAGTCACTGATATAGTTCATCCAAGGGCTTACAGAATTGAGAATTTAGATGGGTTAGTTATTCTACGCACTTAAAATTTTAAAAATCTCAGAAATATTATCAATAAAAATACTCTAACGAGCTCTTTCTGGTACATCATGTTCTCTCATTTATCGAGATTCAGTCCTTAAACCAGTTAAACCCAGTCTGGTAAAGCCCCGAAGGGTATGAATATCAATTTGGATTTAAGTCTGGTAAAACCCCATAGGGTACGAGTATCAATCTAGATTTTAGTCTGATAAAGCCCCGAAGGGCATGAATATCAATCTGAATTTCAGTCTGATAAAACCCAAAAGGACATGAATACCAATCTAGATTCTAGTTCGGTAAAATCTCAAAGGATGTGAATACCAATCCAGATTTTAGTCCAATAAAGCCCCGAAGGGTGTGAATACCAATCTGAATTCTAGTCCGATAAAGCCCCATAAGGCATGAATATCAATTTAGATTTTAGTTCGATAAAGCTCCGAAGGGCATGAATGTTTATCCAGATTTTAGTTCGATAAAATCCTAAGGGGCATGAATATCAATCCAAATTTTAGTTCGATAAAGTCTCGAAGGGCATGAATATTTATTCAGATTCCAATCCGGTAAAGTTTGAAGGGCATGAATATTTATCTAGATTTCAGTCTGATAAAACCCCGAAGGGCATGGATCTTGATCCGAATTCAAGTCCGGCATAGCCCTGAAAGGCATACGTATTTCTCTAGATCTCAATCCAAAAAAGTCTCAGAGAACTTGATTCTCCCATCGATCGATGATTTTTGCTAGATATAAGACCAGAGGAATTTTACATCGATGTTTTATCGACATGATGTTACATTGATCTTTAGAGTGAGATTATCTTTAGGTTCTCTTGAAAATATCAATTTTTGAATCAAATTTTAAAGCTTGATCCATCCGTGATCATGCAAATAAAGGTACATCCAATCCATTTTTAATTAATTGATGATGGGTGAATTTAAAGTTATCAGTCTTCGATTCTAATAAATTAATTATCAGTTAGGTTCTGATGATTTACAAAGATACGTATGATTATTTTATCCTGACAAACGATGAGATTTGCTAGACTACATGACTCAAGTATCCTTTGCATTGATATTTAAAGAAGTTACAAAAATAAGAACCCACATCGGGTTTACATGTTTCAAAAAAGAAAAAATAAGAGAAAAATAAGATGACCTATATTAGATCGGTACATCCCGAGAAGAAAAGAAAACTATTGAATGATCATCGATACGTCAGAGTTTTCCTTAGTTGTTTTCCTCTTGGATTGCTCCGGCTTCTCGATATCGATAACAGTAGGCTCCACAACTGGGGTGGGCTTTGATTTCTTATGGCTTTAAGGATTTCAGTCTCTGCTGGGGTTAACATAGGTATGGGCTCCGTAGTGATAGCTTCAGTTGTCTTTGCCTCGATAGGAGACCGGTCTGACTCCTTCACTGGCTCCTCTGTGACTTCAGGAGATGACTCAAGATCTTCCTTCACGCCCATCTCGATGGCCATCTTTGAAGTGATCTTAGAGATGTCTACCTCGAGATACAGCTTCTTGATCAGGTTGTGGCACTGACTGAAGGCATAGTCATATGCACCCTCAAAGCTTTCGAACACTTCATCCTCAAACTTCTCAAAAGCCTTATATAGTTCCACTGCCTTGATCTTGTCTTGCTCTTTCTTGATTTATCTTTTCAAGGTCTCGATGGCCTTCTCATGAGCTTCATTGGCCTTTTTCACCTCTTTAAGCCCCGACTCCAGTTCTTTATTTTTCTCAGCAACAGTGTGCAGATCGAAGATCTTCTTCTTCTGCTCGTTTATTTTTCATTGAAGGTCCAACAAGTTCTGGTTCTTCTCTTTCAAGGCCTTCAGCTTCTCCTCGAGTTGATGTTTGAGTCCAACTACGAGCTCGGACTCCTTTCTCTTTTCCTCTTGAAGGATGATTAAATTGGCATCCATGGCCTTTTTATTTTTAAGTAGGTGGATCATGTTCTCATACATGACTTTAAAGTCAATAGCGACTTGCAGAACAAAAGATTCAGTTCGGTCATTCACCGAAGTAAAAAGAAAAAAAAATACTTACATGCATGAGTCATTCAAATTCATGGTTAACGATCTCCTCTGGCTTACTCTTCTAACATGCCTCTAGATCGACGGTCGGTACTACCATTTCGAGAAAATTTTGATCTAGTCGGGGTCGCTCTAGCAGTGATATTCTTGTTATAGCATTCCCCTCAACCGAACTTGATGGGGCCCTAGACACTGTAGTTGGTTTGTGTCTCGGTTCTTTGGAAGGAGGTGCAGGTCGGATATTATTGCTCTTGATCCTCACCACGGTAGGTTGGCGAGGTGGTTCCAGTGACAATACTCGAGGAGAGTTCTGCGGTCCCCGAGAAGCTTCACTTCTCTCCGAGGTGGTCGGAGAGGGAGTCATCGATGAAGATAGAGATGGCACTAGGGTAGGAAGAGATTATGCACCCTTGACTCTTTTTGGTGTGGGAATAGCGATGGACGGTTTCGGTTGGTCCTTCCTCTCCTCCACCTTTGTCGAGTTGAACCTCATCTCTACATGAGAATTGTGTTTTAGAGCAATGTAGATAAAAAAAAAGAGAGAGGAAGAAGCTAAAAAGTAAAATATTTTGGTCTTATCCTGAGGAGAGTACTGACTAATACTGGCGTCATACAATGCCTGATCATTTATCAAAGAAGAAAGCTTGGGTATTTTGGTGGTGATCAAGGTTAAATGAGCCACCTCATCCTCAGAGAAAATTTCATTATGAAAATTATGTTTAGTATTCCGATGTCTCTAGGAAGTTCTAAAATTCCACAGAATGGGAGCCTGGACAAAGAAAAAATGGACTTTCCAGTCATGAATTGAGGAGGGAAGGCTTAATCCAAATTTATAGCTCTTCCGAGGTGAGGAGTACTACCAACCCTTCTCACTCGAGTGCCTTTTCAAAAGGACTAAAGATCTAAACAAAGAAATCCTAAGGTCTATATGGAAAAAATTGTACATGATGATGAATACTATGATTAGTCTAATGACATTTGGAGTTATTTGAGTGGGGTGGACCCTATAGAAATCAAAAATATTACAGAAAAAGGGATGCATAAAAATCATAGGCTGGATCGAAGAGATTCATCATAGAAAGCTATGCAGTCCTCAGAAGGTTCAGAGACTTGACCTTTCCGACTTGGTATTAGTATTTCATATTCATCAGATATGTCATACTTGTCTCTAAGGGCTGTGAGGTTCTTCTCGGTTAAAATAGATCTCTCTATCTCTGGACCAAGATAGTTTGTGAGACCATGCATAAAAAATTTTGTGCTATGATTCAAACTTTTCTCATCTAACAGATCGATTTCAGGATCCTCTCATGGCCAGTAGGGGCTGGGTCGACCAAACCTATGGTTCATTTATGATTTTCTTCCCCTTTCTATTTCTATTAGATATGTTTCTCGAAGGAAAAGTTTGAAAGAAAAATAAAATGACTCAAAAGAAGAAGAGGGGCTATCCTACGGTTGAAAGAGAACTAGGTTGAAAAAGAGCAAATGAAAAAGGATTGATACCTAAAAGAAAAATAAATGAAATCTCTTAGGAAAATGAATAGTGGACTCCTCTCTTCCCACTCCGGTGAGGCTTCTTACTATCTCTAGCAACCGTTTGATGCTAAAAAACTTCTAAAAATATTTCGACAGCACCTTCGCATGGTAGCAGGAAAAGTGAATAGTGATGGGGAGTAGAAGCCTTTTATAGGTGAATTGACAGATAGAATTAACTGGCCTCCTTGTCGATTTGTGATGCCTAATGCCCATCCGATGCTCGATCAGACGGCGGTTAGGCACACCTCCCCTTAGATTCTACCATGTTAGATCAATCCGTGCCCAAGTTGGTAGGCCAACCGGATGTTGATAGCTGTCAAATTCTTATTTGATATTTTCAAATTATCCGTCCAAGCAATGATGAGGGAAGATCTGGCGGATCATTTTTTAAAAAGTCAAGTTCCTTCATTTTTAACCAAATAATTTATTTTATACTCTCGAGGTGTGGTGCATTTATTCCAGATGTCGGCAACATCAGTCTGAAAAATTTTGAGATAAAAATATGGAGATAAGATTTTTGGATTGATAAAAAATTGATTTAAAAGTTAAATATGGAGATAAGATCTCCTAGCCGGTAAAAATCAAATCAAAAATTCAAGTACAAAGATAAGATCTCTTGATCGATAAATATTGAGCTAAAAATCAAGTGTGAAGATAAGATCTTCTAGTCGGTAAAAACTGGATCAAAAATTCAAAAGCGGAGATAAGATCTCCTAGTCGGTAAACAATCAAGTCATGAGGCAAATACAAAGATGAGATCTCTTGGACGGTAGATAACCGAACCAGAAAAAGCTTATTTGAAAATAAAACATCCCGACTAGTAAAATCCAGTCTTTATGGTGAATGCTTCCCAAATTGGTGAAAACCCTACTTTATGAAGATACTCTTACTTCCTAGTTCGATCTGAAAATCATCACCTCGTACATGGGAAGTGAGAGGCAAAATATTGGTGCATTAAACTAATCTTGAGATACGTGGCATCATCAGACGAGATCAAGGAGATATTGATCTTGAAGTACCAGATCCCAGTACATCAATCTATCTATAAGCAGATTTAGATCGATATTATACCGAGCTGAATAAAAGACATCTTTATACTCTGGACATCTCTACTAACAGAAATGCTCATGTCAGATGTATACCGACTTGAACCCTGATACCTTTATCCAGGATGAAGCTTATGGCATCTCTAGTTCACCCCGATCATCTATCGAGGTGAGCTATTATTGTGATAGACTCAACCATTTTGTAAATGCCCATGGTAGTTTTTTCAACCAGACCACAGCTGGCCACGATCTCATGTCCAACTCATATGCACGTTGTTCGTCAGTTAATTTAAAGGTGGCTCTCTAACTGCCTAACAAACTTTTCTAATGGCCTAACAAACTCTGGAACGGCCTCCTCAATCTCTTTATAAATTAAAAGTCAGGGATCCTCCATCGGTAAGTTTAATTCTCTGAAACTAGGAGAAACTCTGCTAGTAGAAAATTAAGCCAGGCTCTCGGCTCCTACCCAGTTCTTCTCTAGTTTTCATTCAATTTTTCTTGCTCTTCCACTCTTTTCCATCCCTATTCTCAAGATTTGAACTGACTGAAGCATCGGAGGGTCAAGAATCAAAGGATCTCCATCTGGTTTCTTGATTGATTTTACAGATTGAAGGAGTTTTCGTCAGATCGAGAAAATTGCTCCAGTTCAATCTCACCCAAGTCGATTCACTTTATTCCAAATTTTGAGCCATGCGGCAACACACATGAAGAAATAGAGGAAGCTTCAATTGGTATGACCAAAGAACCATGAGCCACGAAACAGAATCAACTATTTGCTAAAGGTTTATTTAGACAACTCTATTTAAGAGCTATTTTAGATCCACATGAATCTGAGTCGTATTTTTCAAAAAAAAAAAAGCTCCAAATGAGGATAGTACTCTACATCATAAT
Organism: Elaeis guineensis; assembly: GCF_000442705.2. Classification (NCBI taxonomy): domain Eukaryota; kingdom Viridiplantae; phylum Streptophyta; class Magnoliopsida; order Arecales; family Arecaceae; genus Elaeis; species Elaeis guineensis. The sequence continues at coordinate 25,367,198 of NC_026004.2, read as the reverse complement.
TGATCTTGTTGAACTTTCATGTAGTTGGAGATCAAGAATTAGACCTCTCCAGCTCAAGATATAGGATTTCAAATAGGAACAGGAAGAAGTAGATTCTGCATAGGAGTCTATATAGGTGAGATTATTTAAGGATTATTATGTTGTAATCTAGAACTTTTGAATGGCTTAGATTGGTTTAATAAGATGTAGTTAATTAGATTCTTGCTATGTAGGAATTATTGGCAATTTTGTACATATATAGTATGGATAATTAGGTAATCAATTTATATATTTATTATGGTTTGTGTTTAGAATATTATTGACCTAATTTGACTCAAAAAATTCGATGGATTAATAAAAGTAATACTATACCCTTATGCGATCTAATCTAAATGGAATTGGATGATGTTTGAATTCAATTTTTTGACCATATTTAATTATGGATTGGATTTGGGTTTTGCCCATCCCTAATATAACCAAACCCACTTGCAACCCTAGTCACGATTTCATACATATTGGATTGTGTTTGAATTCAATTTTTTGACCATATTTAATTATGGATTGGATTTGGGTTATGCCTATCTCTAATCTAACCAAATCTGCTTGCAACCCTAGTCTTGATTTCATATATATATTGGATTATGTTTTAATTCAGTTTTTTGACCATATTTAATTATGATTTGGATTTGGGTTTTGGCCATCCCCTAATCTAACCAAAGCCGCATTCAACCCGAGTCATGATTTCATATGTAAATATATTCTAGAGAAATTATAGGCCGGGAATATATAACACATTTCTAATTTTTGTTTTTAATCTATGCTTTATTTTATTCATCCAGCTCAGTTTGTAATTCTTTTCTTTACCCTTGTATATTCATTCAGAGGGGAGTCATAATCTTAGATGTTTTTTTTATCTTTTGTTATTACTTCTTCTATCTTTCCGAGTTTGGAGTCCAGGCTTACTTTTCTCCCAAGACAATAAGAATTATTCTTTTTTCCACTATAAAAGGGTTGGTTTTTCTTTGTTGTTCTTTTTTTTCCTTTCCACTCCTGCATTTTCGTTTTCGCCCCTAACACTTAGAAACTAACTCATATGAAATTTAACATCCATCAAAATGGTGAGTAATCCTTTTAAGCAAATTTCTCATTATGTAATATCGAGAGATTAATCATAATTGATATTATGATTAGATAAATCATGATATGAAAGTACAGGATTCAAGATGTTATCAATACTATCAGAAAATGAGGATTCCTTTTCTCATGTTGGAAAAAAGAGCATAAACAAATCACCTATAAACAAAAGAACTACTCAAGTGGAGGGACTCACGAATTCACTAGTGCAGGCTCAATGAAAATAAGCTATAGTATTCTATCTAAGAATTCTTAATTTGGATATGAAAGTTAGGCTGAATCTTAAATGGATGAAAACAAATTATAATGGTCCCACCAAGAACAACGTTGCTCTTACAAGCATATGACAAAAAACACCACTAGTGTATTAAACGATGTAGCGTTTACAGTACACAAGGATATATTTTTGTCATTTCTCCCATGCTATTGATATACCTCTTCATGCGCATTTATTTGCTTCACTCTTTGGTATATTGATGGATAGGGTAACTAATAGAAATACCCAGTGGAACCATTGGATAAGACTACTTGAATTCTAATATGATCATTATTAGTTTACATATTTCGAAACATAAATGTTGATTTGTTTCGACAAAGTTGCCCACTGTCGTCATATTTATTTATTTTCTGCTATGACATGTTTTCTAGATCATTGAAGGAAGCACAAAGGATCGTTGATAGTGTATAAACCAAGTAGACAAGGATTTTATATATCGCATTTACTATTTACAGATGACAATCTTTGTGATGAAAGAGTCAAGAAAATAAATACGTGAAAACTAACAAATGTCATGTCTATCTAGTGTCTACAATCCAATCAGAGGGTTAATGTTCAAAAATCCCAAATTCGATTCAGTCACCAGTCCGAGCTTAAAGAAACAAGTCATGGATGTATTTAGCAATCCCAATAAGAAGCGGTGCTTGGGTATGGCTAGGGTTTGCTCGTCTTCATGGATGTAGACTCAAGGCTGAAAATCTCAACTCTTTTTATAAAATCATTGCACATCTAGAAGGTTGGTTATAGAAGTGTTTATCCTTCTCAAGAAGATTGATCTTTCTCCAATCAGTTCTGGCTTTGACTCCCAACCGTGTCGTGTCTAACTATGCTATTCGATCTTCTGCATTGCCCAAATTGGAAAAGATTTTCAAAGCATTCCTGCAGAGTCATGAATTGGGTCAAAGAAAGCTTCACTTGATATCATGGGAGAATATATGCACTACAAAAAATAGAGGAAGTCCAGAGCTACGGCAACTTCGGCTAAGAAGAGATGCTTTGATGGGAAAGGCTGCAAGCAGGTTGGTACTGCAAAATAATTCTGTGGAGTAGACTTCCGACTGCTTAATACAATCTTGCAGATTGGAAATAAAAGAAACCCATCAACAATATGGAAAGCAATTTGTGGAGCAGCCAAATGGTTGATAGGAGTATCTATTTGGTAGGTTGGCAATGGAGTAAGCATTAGTGTTATTCAAGACCCAAGGCTGTTTGGCGGTCCTCTTAATTAGCTTCCAACTTTTATGACAGATCTTATTGATGGCAAAGTTTCATGGAACCAAGGCCTACTGAGAGATTTATTCCTTGAAATATGAGTTGAATAGATAATGTCAATTCCTATTCTCAAGCATAAACTGTGAAGACAGGTTGGTATGGAAAAGCACAGGTTCACTCTTTGAAAACCAGCGATATATACAAACATATTAAGGGACAATTGCAGCATTCTCCTCCTACCAACAATTTCAATTGGTTGCGGAAGCTAGTGGCTACCCCACGAGTTCCTTTGTTTTGGTGGAAAGTTATTTAGGAAAGACTTTCTTGTAAAAGTCTATCGTTGGACAGAAGCCTTCTACCAAACCAAAATAACTATTGTGACCTTTGTCCTGAATCAATGGAAGACATACAGCACATTCTAATTCAATGCATATTGGCAAAGATGATTTAGGTAGAGCTAAGAAGTAAATTTTCTTCATTTTCTCACATTAAATCTTAAATTACAAGATTTTGGTGTTTTAGTGGCATCAAAAGACACCACTAAAAAGTATTCGCCACTAAAACTATTAGTGGCGACTATAATATTAAAATGAGGTATTAGTGGTGGCCTTAGTTGCCACAAGAAAGATGCCACCAAAAGGATGAAATCTTGCAGTGAACAAAAGAAGATCTAAGAACGATGATCAGCTATATTTGTTGAGTTCTATGGTTGAAGAGGAATGAAAGGCAATTTAGAGGGAAGCAAAGTAATCCAAAGGAAATAGCCACCTTAATTCAGAGACTCATTACTAAAATATTAGAAGCCAAAGAAGATTTTGCTGGTCCAATGAGACCATGGCACTGGGGTATTAGTGGCCTGGTGACTTCACCTTCTTCTTCATAAATTCTTATTTCTTTGACACCCCCTCCCTATGGTATGGTTAAAGTGAATTTTGATGATTCATGGAAGGAAGATAAGGCAGTGCTGGTTTCCTTGTCCGTGATACCTATGTTAATGTTCTTCTTGCTAGATTGAGAGTATTTTGCACAGCAACAATGCCAGAAGCTGAATTAAGAGAAACTTGATTAGGCTGGAACTCGATGATCTCAAGGCTAAATTATTTGAGCTAGTGGTTGCAAAGGGATTCTTATGCCATAATCAGCTAGATTAGAACCTGTTACGGAAGATTTCCGACCCCATATAGAAATGGCTGGAGCAAACGGAAGACCACCAAAGCGGTGTTCCCACAAAATATGTCCCGACCGAAATTAGCTCCGATAAGGATCCTCCAACGATCAAGTCAGGAATCTGACACAACAAAGGAGAGGGAGAAAATGAAAGAGCAAAAAGTATTTTTTAGGATGCACACGCTAGCGTACTTGAGGGTCTCCTTCTTACCTCCATTTATAAGGAGATTAATGATGATGAGCCATACAGATTATATTAGTTGGTAAGTTGCCTTTTGCCTGTCATGCAGCCGAGAAAGGAGGCGACATGATATGGGCTTAGTAGGCATGTGGGAGACGACTAGAATTATGGTGATGTATCCTGACTTGACATATTTAGACAAAAGTCATTATTAACCCTTGGGTTTGTCCATGTGGTGGTTGTTTGTTGTCCTATACCCAATCCCTTCTTGGACGTCGAAGTCGAGGAACTAAAAAGAATTTTTACTTTTAAATGGAGAGCATCGGCCAAAAAAAAAGACTGACCGATTGGCTCGAGTTCGTCCATCTACGGGTCGGTAGGGATTGGGATCGGCAGTGGAGATATAGACATTAGAAGGCTTCCCACAGGGTCATGTTTGGAGGGTCAATATTATTGAGGCCAATTTCCTAGAAATGATTAGTTGTAATAGTAAAAGATCTTTAGTCCGATTAGGAGTAAAGATTGACTAAGAATCTTAGAGAATAGTTGTGCCTTTTTTGGTTCAATACTCAGTGCCCTAAAGTTACTTTGAGGGAGGATCAGCTGTCGAGGGGTTCGAAAAGGGACGGTATCATATGGCTGAGTTGAGTATCGGTACCACCACTTTAGTCGGGATGGCTCCAAGAGAATTAGAGTCAATAGTGAAAAGATGGAAGTTATTATGACTATCCTGTTGCATAGAGCCACGTGAGACACTTAAATACCCCTAACAGTGATCATGAATTGGCTTGGCATGCAGCTAGCCATGAAAGTAGTCTCAAGACATGATGTGAGATAGATGAGCAGAGCAACACTGCATGATAGGGCTTTTTAGCCAATAGAGGGCTCATCAGATGTTCTATAGTTTGAACCTGAGTAAAGATTGAGTAGGATGTGATGGCACCAAACCCCCTGGAGGAGGGATTTGGTTCTGTATGGTGAAACCAATCCCTTTTCTATGCGGCAAGATCGAACCCCTAGAGGGGGGATCGATTCTATTCGACAGCTGATGGATTCGAGCTCTAACTGTAGGAAGGCATCTTCCATTCAATAATTCTATCGTCTGTTTTCTTTTCCCATAGACGGTTCCTGGGAACATCCATTCGATGATTCTTTTAGACCAGCCACTAATGAAATTCTGGTGGTATTCAAGATATATCCCATCGAACGGGGTCAAGGAGCTTAATAATTTTCATTAGCTTGTAATGGCCAATGTATCACCTCCCAATCACCCCTCAACAGATGCCCCCTCCTCCCGAGTCCGAAGCTTAAAGGATTCGGGAGATGGGAGTACCATAGGTAACCAATGTCGCATTAAGTATGCTATAGGCTGAATATAGTTAGCAATGTTGGAGCACTTGTATCTCTAGAATCGATTTGCTGGAGCATCTTTTGACTTGCTTCTCATCTGATCAAATGGTTCGGTGTGAATTTTTGCCATTATTTGTAGTTATTTGTTGGCGATTTAGGGGTTGTCCGATCTTCCTTTGCAGCTCCAAAAAGAGAGTTACATATAAATGTTAAACCAATTTGATGATGAGGTGTCTGCAACAGACCTGATTGACCATTTCAAGACCATCCAAAGTTAGAAGGGTATTTTTTCGAGAAGGAGACCACTGCATTGTCCAGCCATTGATGGCTCGAGGGGGGGAATTAATTGGCATGGGATTTGAAGGCCGATGCACATTTCATTTTTTGGGGCTTCTTATTATGAGCCATCCTTAGTTTGTGCTGGCCAATAGAAAGGTATTGGGTATCATGCAATTGTTAGCCGCTTGAGATTTTGCAGATTTGAATCATCGATTATCCTCTTTAACAAGGGATTTGAGGTATGTGATCTCCCTCTTTTTACTATTTCAGATATTTCTCCGACGGTCTTATGTTCTCGAAAGTTCTTTTCACTTTCATCTTCCAAGATCACCAGTTGCCCTCGTTGGCTTCTTTTCTCCCAACCGTCAGGTGGACTTTCATTTCTTCCCACCATTCTCTTTTTTCTTTTCAATTTTTTTGCTGCTTTCTTTGATTTTCAATGGCTAGCACCGAGGGTTCTGCTGGGAGTTGGTCTCCTAGCCATTCATCAACACCAGTCGAAAGTGTCAGAGGGGATGGTGTTGGGAGTGAAGGGGGATCAACTTTCACGCCTGGCATGATCGAGTCTACCATAGGTCCAAGGGATTTAGATTTAATCCAGGCTCGATTTAAAATTTCGACTTCCTTCAAGTTGAAATCTCCGATCGCTGATGATAGGATTGGTAATCCTCCAGAATGGTGCATAGACCTTTATGAGAAATCATTTTGGACTGGGCTCCGATTACCTGTACACCCTTTCATCGTAGAGGTCTTTCATTTTTTCAATCTTTCTCCTTATTCTTTAGTTTCCAACTCTTTTTGTTTCATTATAGGGTTTATAGTTGCTTGCTCATTAGCTAGCATTCATCCTTCACTTTCTCTCTTTCGATCCTCTTTTATCCTGAAGAGGTGTACCATAGATTGGTGGTATGTTTCTCCTTCGAAGGGGGCTTCAACCTTGATAAAGGGAGCTTCTACTTCTTTCCATGGATGGAAGGAGCAATTTGCCTTTATTTCGGCCCCTTCCTTTGAATCATTAATGTTATCAAACTAGGGTCGGCCAGGGGAGGCTGTGTTCAATGTCCTGGAGTTGGAAGAAGAGGATCTTCATAGCTCTGAGATATTGCGGGAGTATAATATCTCTTCTTTGAAGGATATGCTATCAGAGCAGGCCCTCTTTCGTATCGGATTAAGTTCGGTCGCCCCAGGAGGTCAGTTCGGTCGACCCTAATTTTTTTTTTTTTTTCATTAACTCTTGGGCTATGCAAGGATGAGGCCGAAAGAAATGGAAGTGCTTCGAAAGGTGAATGCCCAGCGAGAGACTAGGGTACTTCAGAAAGGAGGTGTCCAGTAGCAAAAGAGAAAAGGGGTTGTTCCAGCTGCAGTGGGGGTTGAGAAGAGGCCGCGATCCCCACTAAGGTACACGTTGGGAGAGCATCTTCGATTTCCCAACCATCGGCCAATGTTCCTTTAGTGCCTCCTCCAAAAGTCGCCACCCATGGTCCAAAGGTCCCTTCTACCCCTCAAGAAGGGAAAACATTGGCCCACTCCCCTGACTGGAGGGGTCTGTTGGGATGTTTGGCCAAAGTCCCTAACAATGCCATCGTTGAGGATTACGAAAATACTCGAAAGGCTCTGGGGGGATGCTTCATGGGCCCAATGTCTTAAAGATCAGACAACAAAGCCTTGGTTCGCATCAGAAGGAATCGATGTCCTCCCTAGTTTGGGTGAGTTTTTCTAATTCCTCTCTCAACCCCTTTATATTTTTATTAATCGGGTTCAATTGGCTTTAGTTGGGGCATCAAGTTGTGGCTTTTATCATTTCGGTGAGGGAAGCAGAATCAAAACTCGTCGATGCTCATGAGAGGTTGAAGGCTGCTGAAATCGAAACCAAACAACTACAGCTTGAGTTAGAGAGGATGAAAGTGGATAAGGAAGAAAGAACAAAGAAAGCCGAAGCAAACTTAGCTGTCGAAAAAGAGAGACACCAGACAGCACAAGCCAAAGTCTTTGAAGTCAAAAAAAAGATGGAGAGGCAGGTCACAGAGGCAGGACGGTCAGCTGTGGAGGCCTTCTATAAATCCACAAAATTTATCAAGATCAAGGTAGATTTTGCCCTGGAAGCATATGCCCTGGGTAAGAAGGATTACCAAGTGAGGGTAGCGGAGCATTTTTTGGATCTTGATTTGGCCTTCTTGGGGGCTGTCGAAGAGAAGACTAGAGGGGATTCAATTTCAGTTGAGGCCAAAGGGGTGCAGGAGTTTGAAAGGATCACAGTAGATGTCCCACCATCTATCGAAGGTATTGTCATGGGGGTCCCTACTTCAAATAACATACCTCAAGATCCGACAAAGGCAGCATTGGTCGAAGGCAACTCGGGGCCTTCCACAGCATAAGATGAGGTTAGAAAAATTTAGGATAGCATTGTACTTATGCTTAGATAATGTAAACAAATTTTTGAATTAATGAAAAAGAGTTTTACTTTCATTCCTGTCGGCATTGTCTTCTCTCTTTTTTTTGTGAGAATAATTTTTTCTGATATGTAGCATTTGCTTTTAGTCGGGCCGTCGCAAACAACGGACAGGTTCTCCAGCCATAAGGCTGGCATTGCCAATTCGATCGCAAGTTGGGGCATTGCAAAAGATGTTAGTTAGGGCAAGGGAGGTATCGACCACGATCGAATGAGATTTACTGATTATGACAAAGAAATACGAAGACCTTTCGATCGAGGTAGATCGTATTCGTGAGGGTTCTTGGCTGAACTTACATGATTACATTGCTAATAAATATAAATTGATCGAGGAGAGAGACGCAATCGCCAAAGCCGCAAGTGAGGCCCAATGGCAATCGACTATTCGAATAAAATAGCTGGAAGACAAACTATGTTCGAAGCGAGTATTTACACAATGGGGATCAGCTAGTCAAATAAAATAGCTTGAAAGCAAGCTTCGTTTGGAGCAACTAAGGGTTGCGGATCATGATCGAATTATAAAGAAGGAATAGCAATTATTGACCAAGCTTCGATGCGATTTGACTTTGTCTGAATGGGCCAACACCAATCTTTATGAAATGATTAGAAAAAAGAGATCGGAGATCGTAAAACTCTGAATTAAGCTGGCAAAAAGTGAGGCCGCAAAAAGAAGTGCTGAAGGCAAGTTCAAAAGTAAGATCTTATTTGAAGCTGCTCAGAGAGAAGTGGTTATCTGGGTCACTAGTGCATCTCGTCAGGCCTTCAGAGCCAGATTTGGGAAATACGAAGCATAAATCTTCGAGCTTTTCCTCAAAGTAGATACTAGTCTCCTTGAGATCCCAGAGATTGGGTCTAAAGAACGAGAGAGCTTGGCCATAGTGCTTGTGCCTGGTCCTAGAAGCTGATCAGAAAGGGTTCCAATCTTGTAAACTTTTACCGATGAAATCGAACCCTTTCTTTTTCCATCTTTTACCGCCTTTGTAACTTTTACATAATCAATATGAAATGTTCCATTTAAAGTTTTTAAGCTTACTTTGCATTCATTTAGCCCCTTATGCTCCTTTTCTCTAAAATGCCTTATTGATTCCACATCAGCTAGGCCAACGATGTACTTTGGCACTTCATTTTAAAGGATTCGCATCTCAAATAAGTGTTGCAAAGTTTCTAATAGGGGTCAGCAATCCCATCCTAAGCCTAGGTATATTTAGTCTCACTTAGGTTTCACATCTATCTTCAGTTGGGTACCATAACTTATCTTCGGCTTCGGCCAAATTGTAGATCAGGAACAAGAAAATCCAAAGCGAATCCCCTCTGGGGGGGGATCGACACCTGGATCTTTATAATGTGATCCTTAAAGACTTTCAAATCAGATGTATGTATTTAGGTATTGCAGCATGTTGTCTTCATAATGGAAGTTCAAGGGATCAGGAAAGGTGGAGACTGACCTTTTCGCAGTGTCGGAAGTTAGAGTTGGTGATTTAGACAGCACACTTTATGGGAATCAATTTTGTTTGGTAATTGATAAGAGTGTGCTTCGGCTAAGATAAAATGCTCTTACCCAACAAATATTTTTTTTCTACTCCCACGTATCAAATGGGGGATAATCACATGCATACTAATAGAAAACATTAAGCACCTCTTTGACTGAAGATTATATATGACTTTCGAGACACATATGTTTTCGTACCTGAATTAAACATTTATTGATTCAAAACTTGGGAAGAGTGTGATGAGACAACATGGTTGATTCATTTGCATCTATGCCTAGATGTACGTCAATCCAGAGGGTGCTCACAACTATCTTACGGTGATTGTATTACTTCAGTTAATATAGGTAATCATAGGGGATTTGAGTTTAATTCCTCTTTCTATAAGAAAAGTGCTTCGAAGAGGGGTATTGTATCCCAAGCGTTATGGAGTGAAGGAGAGGTGTCGTCCTTCATGCGCATGATGAGGATTTTTCGATGAGTGAAAAGGGGGTTATCCTTCCTGGTCATGGTTGCCATTTGGTGAGTTCTGACCTGGTTTGGGAGGTATTAAAAATGGTCATCTCTCCCTTAGTAGAGATGGATCCTCTACCTCGAGGGTTCCTCCGGCCAACGCACTCGAAGAGGGTATGGCTACAGGCAGAGCCCCTTGCGGTGTCTGCCCCTTGCGGTGCTTAAGCAGGATGCATTCTTTCAAGAGCAAAGGCTGGAGGGCCATGCAGGTGCTCCTTGGTGCGGGCGGTAGTCCTAACTGGCTGTAGACATCGTCCATGGAACCCTCAGTGGCCTACCGATACGGGTTCTAGCTCATCATCTTCGACGGCATGCTGCTTCACATCTGGATCGATGAGGAAGCCATTGGCGGTAAGTGGAGATGCCATCACACTATATTTATGACTAACAATTTGTTCAATCTTATGGCTATAGTACTGGATAAGTTCGACGGAAATCTTCGTGAGCTATGTTCTAGTTAATGGCCAATGTTGGCTTGTATTTTTTTTTTTTGTTATCTTTCCCTCTTTTGTACTTCTCGTGATGTCCTATTTTTGGTGATTAAAAAAAATAGCTAAAAGTTATTTCAATTTTGCTTACCACTTTCTGAGCATTACTGGGACTCCTCCAGAAGAAACAGAGCTTACTGCTAAATTCAATTTCAGGTGACTCTTCTAGTAAAAATTAGTTGGAGCAAATTTTTTATGATCAATTATCCCTCACTAGTTGATTTGTTATCTTCATGCAAAAATTGCTGCTTAGCCAATGCTCAATGAAACATATATGCATCTTGATATCTTCCACTGAATAAGTGGGGGTTTGCTGCAGTCCCACTGAATAGGTGGGGGCTTAATGCACTCCCATCAAATAAATGGAGACACGCTGTACTTCCATCAAATAGATGGGAGCTTAACGCACTCCCACCGAATAAATGAGGGCTCACTGTACTCCCATCGAATAGGTGGGGGCTTAATGCACTCCCACCGAATAGGTGGAGGCTTAACGCACTTTCACTGAATAAGTGGAAGCTTGCTGCACTCCCACCGAATAGGTGGGGGCTTAACGCACTTCCACCGAATAGGTGAGAGTTTGCTGTACTTTCATCGAATAGATGGAGACTTAACGTACTCTCACCGAATAGGTGGGGGCTTGCTGCACTCCCACCGAATAAGTGGAGGCTTACTACCGCAGTAGAATGGGCATCAATCTTTAATTGGGAGTCAACTTATAAATGAGATCATTCGGAGAGGAGATATACTTTTATTGACCAAATACAACATTTATAATACATATGAAGATTTTTTGAGTTCCAAGGGCGAGAAAGAAGTGTTCCATCCAACCGCTTGAGGCGATAAGTCCTAGGTTTGACAATCTCCTCTATTTGATAGAAGCCTTCCCATCTGAGGATTAGCTTCTCCTACTCTGTAGGCTGAGAGACTTTAGCTCTTCGTAGAACCAGATCATCGATTTTGAACTTCTTATATCTAACACGAAAATTATAATATCGGGCCATCTTTTGTTGATATCATGCTTCCATCCAAATTCTAATCTTTTCGCAAACTTCTTCTAACAAGTCTAAATTTGCCTAGAGTCGCTCCGCATTAACTTCGTTATCATAATTTTTCATCTAAAATGATGGAAGTCCGATCTCTACCTGTATGACAGCCTCTGTACCAAAAGAGAATTTAAAGGGAGTTTCACCTATTGGGGTCCTCTGGATGGTTCTGTAAGTTAGTATATTGTACAGTTCATCAACTCAAGCTCCTTTGGCTCGATCAATTCTGGCTTCGAGTCCTCATAGAATGGTTCTATTGATAACTTTGGCTTCATCATTAGCTTGAGGATGTCCTACCAATGTAAAATGTTGAGAGATGCCACGATCCTAGTAGAACTCAATAAATCTGGACCTGAAGAATTGATGCCTGTTGTCCATAATGATTACTCATGAGAGGTCGAATCTACAAATGATGATTTTTCAAACGAAGTCGATTACCTTTACCTCAGTAATCTTGGCCAAAGACTCGGCTTCTATCCACTTTGTGAAATAATCTATTGCCACAAGCAGAAATTTTTTTATCCTGAAGTTGGAGAAAAATGACCTAGAATATTCATCCCCCATTGTACGAATGGCCAGGGAGTTGCAATTGGAGTTAATAAAGCCACTGGCTGATGCTGGACATTAGCTATCCTTTGACATCAGTCACAGCGCTTGACAAAATTGACAGTATTATCCTACATTTTGGGCCAATAACACCCCTGCCAGAGTAGCCTATAATCCAATAACTTATTGGCTATATGACTCTCGCATATCCCTTCGTATACCTCTCGAAGGGCATATTCTGCCTCAAAGGGGTGGAGGCATCTGAGGAGCGGCAAGGATAAGGACCATCGGTAAAGTTGGCATTCATGAAGGATTTAATAGGGGGCCTGGTGCTTAACTTTCTTGGCTCTTTTCGAGTCAACTGGTAAAACTCCATCCTTTAAAAAGTGGATGAATGGATCAATCCAGCTGGGTTCTTCATCAATTTGTAACATAGGAATCGGATCTTCAAGACATGACTTCTTCAATATTTCAAAAAATGAACCCCTAAGGAGGTCGCCTGATGTCGAAGTTGCTAACTTGGAGAGGAGGTCAGCCCTTGAATTCTCTGACCAGGGAACTCTCTAAATTTCAAAATAAAAAAATATTAAGGTAAGATTCTTTACCTTTGAGAGGTATTTCTTCATATTCTCCTCTTGTGCTTCATACTCCTTTTTGACATGGCCAGCTACCAGTTGTGAATCAGTGTGGACCTTTAGCTTCTTAGCTCTCAACTCTCGTGGGGTTTTCAATCCGAATAGAAGGACTTCGTATTCGGCTTCATTGTTAGCACCAAAAAAGTCGAATCGTAGGGCATATTCCACAACAAATCCGTCCGATCTGAAAACCATCAAGCTTGCACTAGACCCAACAAAATTAGAAGATCCATCCATATCTACAGTTCAAGTCTCATCTTGTATGCCAGATAGGTCCTGATTGGATGCTTCAGTCTCGATAGCCACTTCTAGTTCAATTGGGTCTTCAGGAACAACGCACTCTACAATGAAGTCGGCCAGAGCTTGAGCTTAATTGGAAGGCCGAGGTCTAAAATATACTCCGTACTCCATGAGTTCAATGCCCATTTTGCTAATCACCCAGAAGTATCAGCACAATTCAATGCTGCCCTCAAAGGTTGATCAGTCACAACTACGATCGGATGTGCCTGAAAATATGGCTAGAGCCTGCGAGCGAAGATGATAAGGGCGAAGATGAGCTTCTCCAATTTAAGGTACCATGTCTCGGCATCGTGCAGGATTCGGCTAATATAATAAATGGGCTTTTGAATTTTCTCTTCCTCTTGAACTAGGATGGAGCTCATGGCAACTGGTGATACTACCAAGTATAAATAAAGTTCTTCGCCTGTTACTGGTTTGCTGAGAAGTGGCGGAGAAGCCAAATAATTTTAAGCTCTTTCAAACCACAATTGCATTTTGAGGTCCATAAGAAGTCCTTAGGCAGCCTTAAAACCTTAAAAAATGGAAGGCACTGTTCAACTGATCTGGACACAAATCAATTAAGCTTCGCTATCCATCCAGTGAGGCTCTGAACCTCCTTTATGGTCTTCGAAAGACTCATGTTCTAGATAGCTTCAATCTTCTCCGGATTGATTTCTATGCCTCAATTTGAAACCAAGAACCCCAGGAACCTCCCTGAGGTTACATCAAAAGCATATTTTGTTGGGTTTAGCTTCATTTGGTATCTTCAAAGTATGATGAAGGTCTTCCAAAGGTCGTCTACGTGGTAGGATGAAGTCTTGCTCTTGACAAGCATGTCATCCACGTAGAGCTCCATATTCTGATCGATTTGATGTTCGAACATTTTGTTCACTAATCGTTGGTAAATGACACACGCATTTTTTAGACCGAAGGGCATAACCCTATAACAAAAAAGACCCCGATCAATAACAAAGGTGGTCTTCGCCTCATCTTCAGATGCCATCCAAATTTGATTGTATTCTAAGAAGGCATCCATAAAGCTGAGGAGCTCATGCCCTGAAGTAGCATCTACCAACTGATCAATTGAGGACAAAGGATAGCTGTCCTTCTGACATATTTTATTTAAATCTTTGAAATCTATATAGATCCATCACTTGTCGTTAGCCTTTTTTACTAAAACAATATTAACAATCCAGTCAGAATAAGTTACTTCTCGAATAAAATCAATCTTGAGCAGCTTTCTTACATTTTCAGCCATAGCTCTCTATCGTTCGAGGGTGAAATTTATTTTCTTCTCTTTCACTGGATGATATGTAGGCTTGACAACATTCAACCAATGTATTGCTACGATTGGGTCAATCCTGGGCATATCCGTCGGAGTCCAGGCAAAGACGTCCAAGTTCTCCTGCAAAAAGGAAACAAGTTTCTTCTTATTTTCGGATTTAGTTTGGACCCGATTTGCATCATATGTTCTAGTTTTCCATCATTTAATGGGATTGCCTCAAGGTCTTCTATCGGCTCTCCTCATTCTTCAGTAAGATCGTCGCAGGTATCCAATCCATCGATAGGATAGATCTCTGATTGTTTAGTATCCCTAAGTGCGATGGAATAGTATTGGTGCACCAGCGCCCCCCTCAAACTTTACTGATCCCCTTATGGGTTGAAAACTTCATCTTAAGATGATAAGTAGATACTATTATCTGGAGAGCATTCAGCCCAGGATGCCCAATGATAGCATTGTATGCGGAGGGTGCCTATACTACTAAGAAGTCCACTTGAGCTATTGACTGGCAAGGGGTCTGGTCAGCAATCATAGGTAATGTGACTACTCTTTCAACAGGTATTGCATCATCCGTAAATTCAACCAAAGGAGCGTCCACCCATCCCAAACATTCAAAGGGTATTTTCATCTTAGAAAAGGTATCATAAAATAACACATCCATAGAACTGTCATTGTCTATCAGGACACGACGTACAAGATAGTTTTCTATGTTAAGAGTTACAACAACCGCATCATTATGCGGATACAAGATTCTCTGAGCATCTTCTTTGGTGAAGGTGATGGGCTCTTTGATTTTAGGCTTTTTAGAGGATTCAACTTCTTCTTCATCCCAAGGTCAATGCCCTCTGGCCACTATATTGATGATTCCGATCGGAGATCGATCTTCTGGAGACTTTGATCGATATTCTGATTGCGAAGGATCCCTTCGACACTCCTTATGATGGCCTGGGCGATGCCTGATGAATCGGTCCAAACATCCATGATGAATAAGCTCTTCGATCTCATCTCGAAGCTGAATACAGTCTTTGGTGTCGTGGCCATAATCACAATGGTAGAGGCAGAACTTATTCAAATTTGGAGGCATGAGATTTTTTCTCATCCTTTGTGGCTGAGGAATTTAGCCGCATCCTCCATGAGGACCTGCATTCTAGAGACATTAAAAGGAGTATAGTTAGTAAATTTTTTGGATAGAGATTCATGCCATTCTCTAACTGAACTTGTCTGCTGGCACCCCCTTGGGGGGATTCAAGACCCATTGCACCTGGGAGGAGACTGGACTTGCCGAAGATCTTTTTTCTGAGTCCCCCACGACTGGAACTTCTCAAGTTCTTTTTCTCTCTCTTTAGGGGTCCCTCCGAATGTGAATTCACCCACAAAGACTTCATCAGTGCGAGCATATTTTTTCGCTCTGGCCAACATCTCCGTGAAATCTCGAGGATAAGACTTCTCCAGAGAATATCGAAGGCTATTCTTCAAGAGTCTACTCTTTAAGGTTGTCATTGCGATTGACTGATCCAAGTCATGTATCTCCAAAATAGCCGCATTAAAATGGACAAGGTATGATCGAAGAGACTCCCCCTCTCTTTACTTGATGTTAATTAAGAAATCAGACCCCTTCCTTTACCTCCGGCTACTGATAAAATGGGTTACAAAGAAGCAATCCATCTAGTCAAATGAGAAGATTGAGCATGGCTTCAAACTGGCGTATCAGTGTCGGGCCACACCCTTAAGAGTAGCGAAAAATATTCTACAAAGCGTAGTGTTAGTAGCTCTGTGAAGGAGCATTACCATCTTGAAACTCTCCAAATGATTCACGAGATCCGTTGATCCATCATAGGGCCACACTCTTAAGAGTAGCGAAAAATATTCTACAAAGTATAGCATCAGTAGCTCTGTGAAGGAGCATTACCATCTTGAAACTCTCCAAATGATCCATGGGGTCTATTGATCCATCATAGATCTCCAACTAGAGCATTTTGAAGTGGTAGGGGAGCGATGGACTCATAATTTCAGTACTAAAAGGAGGATCGGTGTTGTAATTATCATCTTTAATGGGGGCTCGATTTTGTAGAGTCTGGATCATTTGTCTCATGTCTCGAAGCTGACGATCAACTTTTGCATCTCTAATAGTATAGGCTCTGGCATGAGGGGAGTAGGTCTGGCCTGGAGTAGAACCATACTCCGAACAAGGATTTGGAGATCACTGAACATTAAGCTCCAAGCCTCTCGGGCAACTTTGATGAGTTTGCGGTTGATTCTGAGAATGTACAGGCAAAAATGTGGCAGGTGGTGAAAGGTTATTTTGTTATGTCACCTATGCCATCGCAGTTAAATTTTGGACCTACTGAACCAGCAGGTTAAACTGATCCACGCCAACGATCGCTCCGGACGATGGAGCGACGATGGTGGGACCACCATCGGGGCATGTGCATTTGGAGATCAAGTGGATTGTCCGCCAGTCGAGAGGTTATGGCATTCGATCGGTGGGAAGATGCTCTTTTGCATGGTGCAATAATAATTTTAAGGCTCTCTCCTCTCCTTCTCAGAGCAGGCTTGAACCCTTCCTCTAGCGTCAATCTATTGTGAAAGATTTTTGACCCTATATGAAAATGGCTGGAGCAAAAAAAAGACCACCAGAGCGGCATTCCCGCAAAATAAGTTCCGATTGAAATTGGCTCCGACGAGAATCCTCCGATGGTTAAGTCAGAAATTTGGTACAACAGAGGAGAGGGAGAGAATGGGAAAGCAAAAAGTATTTTTTGGGACACACACATGAGTGTACATGGGGATATCCTTCTTATCTCTATTTATAGGGGGATTAATGATGATAAACCGTACAGATTATATCAGTTGGTAAGTTACCTTTTGCCTGTCGTGCAGTCGATAAAGGAGTCGACATGATATGAGCTTAGTAGGCACATGGGAGGTGACTAGAATTGCGGTTGTTGGGTATAAAATACCCCCCAGTCAAAGTTCGTGACAGGAGTGACCCTCCGGGGATTCTACCGACTTTCGACCTTCGGCGACATCTCTCCGAACCTCTCTGGCGGCCAAGCCTCTACAACAATCCCAAGTTTTGCCGACGGATAAGCCCCCACCAGCGTCGACCGGATTCTTCATGACGGACGGACTCCACCCAAGTTTCCACGATGATCGACCACCTTCTAGACTTTATCCAGACTCCTACGGGAGCTGGACTTCGTCCACGACTCCAGCTGCAGGAAGACTTCGTTCGGACTCCTACGGAAGCCGGACTTCGCCCCCGACTTCTATTGCAGGTAGACTTCGTCCGGACTCCTACGGGAGCCGGACTTCGCCTCCGACTTCAGTTGTAGGTAAACTCCGTCCGGACTCCTACGGGAGCCGGACTTCATCCCCGACTCTGGCTGCAGGAAGACTTCGTCCGGACTCCTATGGGAGCCGGACTTCGCCCCCGACTTCTATTGCAGGTAGACTTCGTCCGGACTCCTACGAGAGTCGAACTTCGCCTCCGACTTCAGTTGTAGGTAAACTCCATCCGGACTCCTACGGGAGCCGAACTTCATCCCCGACTCCGGCTGCAGGAAGACTTCGTCCGGACTCCTATGGGAGCCAGACTTCATCCCCGACTCCGGCTGCAGGTAGACTTCGTCCGGACTCCTACGAGAGCCGAACTTCACCTCCGACTTCAGTTGCAGGTAAATTCAGTCCGGACTCCTACAGGAGCCGGACTTCATCCCCGACTCCGGCTGCAGGAAGACTTCATCCGAACTCCTACGGGAGCCGAACTTCGCCTCTGACTTCAATTGCAGGTAAACTCCGTCCGGACTCCGACGGGAGCCGGACTTCATCCCCGACTCTGGCTGCAGGAAGATTTCGTCCGGACTCCCACGGGAGCCAAACTTCGCCCCCAACTTCAATTGCAGGTAGACTTCGTCCAGACCCCTACGGGAGCCGGACTTCATCCCCGACTCCGGCTGCAGGTAGACTCCATCCGGACTCCTACGGGAGCCGGACTTCGTCTCTGACTCCGGCTGCAGGAAGACTTTGTCCGGACTCCTACGGGAGCCGGACTTCATCCCCGACTTCGACTGCAGGAAGACTTCGTTCGGACTCTTACGGGAGTCGGACTTTGCCTCCGACTTCAGTTGCAGGTAAACTCCGTCCGGACTCCTACGGGAGCCGGACTTCATCCCTGACTCCGGCTGCAGGAAGATTTCATCCAGACTCCTACGGGAGCCGGACTTCGCCCCCGACTTCAATTGCAGGTAGACTTCATTCAGACTCCTACGGGAGCCAGACTTCACCCCCGACTTCAATTGCAGGTAGACTTCGTCCGGACTCCTACGGGAGCCGAACTTTGCCTCTGACTTCAGTTGCAGATAAACTCCGTCCGGACTCCTACGGGAGCCAGACTTCGTCCCCGGCTCCGGCTGCAGGAAGACTTCGTCCGGACTCCTACGGGAGCCAGACTTCGCCCCTAACTTCAGTCGCAGGCAGACTTCGTCCGGACTCCTACGGGAGCCGGACTTCACCTCCGACTTCAGTTGCAGGTAAACTCCATCCGGACTCCGACGGGAGCCAGACTTCATCCCCGACTCCGGCTGCAGGAAGACTTCTCCCGAACTCCTACGGGAGCCGGACTTCGTCTCCAACCTCGACTTCAGGAAGACTTCGTCCGGACTCCTACGAGAGCTGGACTCCGAGCTCCTCTCAGATGGGTAGCCAGCCACCTCTCTCTACCGGACACCCCAACCGAACTTCGGCCGGCAAGCCTAGACCCCCTGGCAGGCCGCAGTAACGGCCACAACTCTGCTCCACTTCCTGCGACATATTCTGTGCAGCTCCACCACTCCCCACAACAGGCTCCACGCGGTAGGCCGCAGTAATGGCCACGACTCTGCTCCACTCCCTGCGACGGATACTGCGCGGCTCCACCACTCCCTGGTGAGTCGCGACAACGGACGCCGCTCCACTCTCCACAACAGATTCCACATGGCGAGCCATGGTGACAGCCACGACTCCACCCCATTACTCTTCATAATAAACTCCTCCTGGCTCCAAGCAGCCCACTACTAGGCAGTTACAAACGTCGCTATCAATCCGTTGCTCCCTCCGCCTATAAAAAGGGGGCCCCAGATATGTTATTCTCTAAGCTCCAATTTCTATCCCAAAACTCTGCTAAAATTTTCGTTCGAGCACTCCATTCTTGTTGAGGTAGAGAACTGACTTGAGCATCGAAGGGTCTTGCCGGAGCAACCCCAACTCCGATTTAGACTTCTTTTGCAGGTCCCGACGGCGACCGCGACTCCTTCGACTCCAGCTTCTCCGATGCAGGTGAATTTTTGCACCAACAGGATTGACGCTAGAAGGAGGGCATGTCTTCGCAGTATCCTTGTTCTTAAAGGAGCGCTCAACGGGACCGCCTCCGGCCATCTTTTTCGACGTCCTCTCCTCCTTCCCCTGCTAGATCTTCGCCCGATGCCTCCTCACAAAGCATCCGCATGGCGACCCATGGCCTCTGCGGTCAGATCTCAGGCTCCGGCCTCGCCACCAGTTTCCCAGGCTCCTCCTCCGGCAATGGCCGCCGGCATGGAGCGGTCAGACAATCGGCCTCCGACAGATTTTGCCAACACCATCTCGGAAGAATCCCGACGGGGAGCGACCGGCGTATTGGCCGGACCTCCCAAGCGACGAAAGAGCGAGGAATCCATAACTTTCACTGAAGAAGATGCTCGAAGAGTTCAATTTCCTCATAACGACGCAGTTGTAGTTTCCTTGAATATAGCTAATTATGATGTCCGCCGCATTCTAGTCGACAATGAAAGTTTGGCCGACATTTTGTTCTACGATGCCTTCTCAAGAATGTCCATCCTTGATGGCCATTTGGGGCCGATTAGCTCCCCTCTGGTAGGGTTTACCGGTGATGCTGTCCTGGTGGAGGGAGTAATAACTTTGACTGTAGCTGCGGGTTGATATCCAAGACAATCCAAGGCTCTGGTGAATTTCCTGATGGTGAAGGCGCCGTCAGCCTACAACGCAATCCTCGACCGACCTGGCCTCAACGCTCTCTGAGCCGTCATGTCAACCTACCATTTGAAATTGAAATTCTCTACCAACCAGGGGGTCGGAGAAGTCAGGGGAGACCAAGCCCTGGCCAGACACTGCTACAACATAGCCTTGCAAAGAAGTGATCAATCCGACCTCTATCCAGTTGATAGGCTGGACGCCCGCGACGACCTCGCTGAGGAGAGGGGCAGCCCAATTGAAGATCTGGTTTCGATCCTTTTGAACGACGGGAATGCGGAGCATGTGGTGAAGATCGGCTCCAACCTGGGGGAAGAGGTGCGGATGCATCTCATCGATTTTCTACGAAAGAATGCGGATATTTTCGCTTGAGTTCCAGCAGACATGCCGGGGATTGACACGGAAGTCATGGAACACCGTCTAGCCGTCGATCCAAAGCATCGACCGATGAAAAAAAAATCCGAGGTCATACACCGGAGAGGCAGAAAGTGATAGCCGAGGAAGTGGACAAACTCCTGAAAGCCAGATTCATTAGAGAAGTCAATTATCCTGACTGAGTTTCCAACGTCATCCTAGTCAAAAAGGCAAACGGCAAGTGAAGGATGTGTATAGACTTTAAAAAGCTGAATAAAGCCTGCCCAAAGGACAGCTACCCTCTGTCCAGAATTGATCAACTGGTGGACGCAACCTCGGGCCATGAGCTTCTCATCTTTATGGATGCATTCTCCGGCTATAATCAAATCAGGATGGCACCGGAAGATGAAGAAAAGACTGCTTTCATTACTAACCGTGGCCTTTACTGTTACAGGGTCATGCCTTTCGGCCTCAAAAATGCAGGCGCAACCTACCAACGGCTGGTGAATAAAATCTTCAAGGAGCAGATCGGCCGCAATATGGAGGTCTACGTGGACGACATGCTCGTGAAAAATAAATCTTTCATGAACCACGTCGCCGACCTTGAGGAGACCTTCGACGCCCTCCGAAAATATAAGATGAAGCTGAACCCGACTAAATGTGCTTTCGAAGTGACCTCGGGGAAGTTCCTGGGCTTCATGGTATCGAGGCACAGAATTGAAGCTAATCCAGAGAAAATTTACGCCATCCAGGAGATGGCTGCCCCGAAGTCGATAAAAAAGGTTCAGCACCTTACAGGGAGGGTAGCAGCCCTGAATCGCTTCGTTGCGAGGTCGGTCGAATGGTGCTTACCCTTCTTCCAAACCCTCAAGCGGCCGAAGAACTTCTGTTGGACCGCTGAGTGCCAACAGGCGTTCGAAGAGCTAAGGAGCTACCTCGGCTCGCCTCCGTTGTTGGCGAAGCCCGAGTCTGGAGAGGAACTGTTTTTGTACCTGGCAGTCTCCCCCATGGCTCTCGCAGCAGTCCTTGTCAAGGAAGAGGCAAAAATCCAACGGTCGATCTACTACGTCAGTCGCGTGTTGAGAGACGTCGAAATCAGGTATACTAAATTAGAAAAACTAACTTACGCCCTGTTGATTGCAGCCCGGAGGCTCCGACCTTACTTTCAAGGGCACACCGTAACGTTGCTCACCGACCAACCGATCAAGGCGATTCTGCACCGAGCGGATGCCTCTGGAAGGACGACGAAATGGACGATCGAGCTCACAGAATTCGACATCAACTATCGACCTAGACCAACAGTGAAAGCCCAGATATTGGCAGATTTTATAGTGTAGTGCACTATCCTGGAGGAGGCCGAATCTGAACAGGGCAAAATTGACGGCCTGGAGCTCCAACCAAACTCCCCCGAAGAAGAAGCAGACCCCCTGGTTGCTTTTGGGCCCTCTACGTGGACAGGTCTTCCAACATGTCGGGCGCAGGCGCGGGCCTGATCTTGATCAGTCCAGAGGGAATCATCGCGGAGTACGCTCTGCACTTCGAGTTCCCCGCAACAAACAATGGAGCAGAATATGAAGCTCTGATCGCAGGATTGAAGATCGCCAAAGAGTTGGGAGTAGATCGGCTCCAAGTTCACAGCGACTCCCAACTGGTAGTGGGACAAGTCAGCAGAAACTACGAAGCACGAGAGGACAACATGGCTAAGTATCTTGAAAAGGTAAAGGAGCTCGTCTCCGCCTTCAGTAGCTTCAACATCAGGCAGATTCCAAGGATGGAAAATACCAGGGCCGATCTTCTCTCCAAGCTGGCTACGCTGGCCCCGGCTGAATTGCCCAAGGGTGTTCTCTTTGAAGTTCTAAAGTGCCCGAGTACGAAAGAATCGCGGCCCATGATGGAAATTGACCACGAGCCCAGTTGGATCGACCCACTGATAACATACCTCAGAGATGGAGTTCTCCCTCATGATGCAAAAGAAGTTCGGAAGCTCAGAAATCAAGCCTCCCGATACATCCTTTGTGAGGGTAAGTTATACAAGAGATCATACTCTTTGCCCCTTTTAAAATATCTCCGGCCTTCGGAAGCTGACTACGCCTTGTGGGAGGTGCATGAAGGAATTTGCGGAAGCCATCTGGGGGCTAGATCCTTGTCCCACAAGTTGCTCCGCCAAGGATATTACTGGCCGACTATGCATCATGACTCAATTGAATACGTCAGAAAGTGCGACCGATGTCAGAGATATGCCAACATCCAGAGACAGTCCGCCATCGAGCTTACACCCTTGAGTGCCCCATGGCCGTTTGCACAATGGGGGATGGATATCCTTGGACCCTTTCCCATGGTGTCGGGGCAGAGGAAGTTCCTCCTGATAGCGATTGACTATTTCATCAAGTGGGTCGAGGTCGAACCGCTGGCAAAAATCACAGAAGCTAAAGTACAAGTCTTCATCTAGAAGTCAATCGTTTGCAGGTTCGTCCTGTCGAGAACCCTAATTACTGATAATGGATGACAATTCGCGGGAGCGAGATTCGCCGAATTTTGTGAGGACCTAAGCATCTCCCACAACTTCACATCCGTAGCCCATCCTCAGGCGAATGGCGAAGCTGAAGTAACCAATAGAATTCTGCTGCAAGGGATCAAGACAAGGCTCGAAAAAGCGAAGGGAACTTGGGCAGACGAACTTTATCATGTGTTGTGGGCATACCGAACTACCCAAAGACTGCCCACGGGGGAGACCCCCTTCGCTCTAGCCTTCAGAACGGAGGCCATTATCCCAATTGAGCTCAAGCTCCCATCGACACGAGTCGTGGCATTCAACGAGCATCACAATTTGCAAGGTCTTAAAGCCAACCTCGACTTGCTGGAAGAAAAGTGAGAGGTAGCTCAAGTTCGGATGGCAGTCTACAGGCAGAAAGTTGTCCGCTATTACAACTCCCGGGTCAAGAATAAAGTCTTTAGAGCAGGAGATTTAGTGCTTCGACGAGCCGCCGTCTCGCAACCTCAGGATCGAGGGAAGCTCGCCCCAAATTGGGAAGGCCCATACAAAGTCAAAGAAGTAGTCCAGCCCGAAACTTATTTCCTCAAGGAGCTCGGAGGAGCAGACCTCTCGTGACCATGGAGCTCTGAAAATTTACGAATGTATTACCGGTAACTTCATTTTTAATAAAAGTCTTATATCCACATGTCTTCTCTCTTGGCACGAGCCTATATCGACAGGACGATCAAAACAAACAGTGTTAGGAACAGGAGGAGAACCTCGTCCTAACATGAGCAAAGTCGAAGGTCCGATTACATTTAGACCGGATGGGGGGAGAGGCCCTGCAACGCCCATATGTGCCCCCACAGCCATGTTAGGAACAGGAGGAGAACCTCGTCCTAACATGAGCAAAGTCGAAGGCCCGGTTACATTTAGATCGGATGGGGGGAGAGGCCCTGCAACGCCCATATGTGCCCCCACAGCCATGTTAGAAACAGGAGGAGAACCTCGTCCTAACATGAGCAAAGTCGAAGGCCCGGTTACATTTAGACCAGATAGGGGGAGAAGCCCTGCAACGCCCATATGTGCCCCCACAGCCATGTTAGGAACAGGAGGAGAACCTCGTCCTAATATGAGCAAAGTCGAAGGTCCGGTTACATTTAGATCGGATGGGGGGAGAAGCCCTGCAACGCCCATATGTGCCCCCACAGTCATGTTAGGAACAGGAGGAGAACCTCATCCTAACATGAGCAAAGTCGAAGGTCCGATTATATTTAGACCGGATGGGGGGAGAGGCCCTGCAACGCCCATATGTGCCCCCACAGCCATGTTAGGAACAGGAGGAGAACCTCGTCCTAACATGGGCAAAGTCGAAGGCCCGATTACACTTAGACCGGATGGGGGGAAAGGCCCTGCAACGCCCATATGTGCCCCCACAGCCACATTAGGGACAGGAGGAGAACCTCGTCCTAACCTGAGCAAAGTCGAAGGCACAGTTACATTTAGACCGGATGGGGGGAGAGGTCCTGCAACGCCCATATATACCTCCATAGCCCTGTTAGAGACAAGAGGAGGACCTCGTCCTAACCAGAGCTGAAACCTATTACGACAGAAATAGGGGAAGAACCTCATCCCGACACCAATTAAGGTCTGGTCATTCAAGATCGGATGGGAAAAAGGAGACCTTCCCAGCGGTCCCTTCGCGCTCCCGCGACCCCACCAAGAGTAGAAGAAAAACCCTCACTTGAAAAAGAAAAAGGAGAAAGGGGAGGGGAGTTAAAAAGGAAAGTGACGGACTGCGTCAGCGACGAATGAAAAACAAACAGCATCAAAGATGCAAGGAACCTCGTCCCAGCAAAGATTGGGGTTCTTATCAAAAACTCCGGCCTTCAAGAAAGCTCTCAACGCAAGCCCGAGATAAGACGACTTCCTCAGGGTGACGAGAAGCTCGGACCTCCGAGCTCGAACTCTGAAAGGGGGCGTCAAACCCGAGCGGCCTCGGGCAAATCTGCAGCCATGGATGAAAGGATGGGTTAATGCGACGGTAATCGGGTACCTCCGAACGGCATCGATTTCAAGCAAGGCAAAAGCCGAAAGAAGCTCGACAAGCGACAATTCAACACATGAGTAAAAGAGGTAGCAAAAAATTTCTTTCTCATGTTATTTATTAAATATGCATTACAGAGCCATTAAGGCTGAAGAAGAAGGATGACTGGAAAAGCGAGCTGACGCGACAACGACCAGTAACCTCCGGACGACGTCAAAAAAAAAAAAGAAAAGAAAAAGAAAAAGAAGGGAATACAACAATAACAATGGTAAATGAAAGAAGTTCGGCAGGTAGCAATTCGACGCAAAGTGCGGACGAAGTAACAAAATCTCCTTCTCATTCTTGATTAACAAGGTGTACGTTACAAGGCCCTGGGGGCCGAGAAAAAAGAACATTACTACAAGACTCAAAAGGAACACGTTGGAGACCACTTCAAGCTCCCAACTTCTCCTTCCGGTTCCATCCTTCTCGACAGTATTTTTCAGTGCGTGTGATAAATCCCTCAGCTCTCATCCCCCGCCTCGTTCCGCTCCATCGTCGAAACCCCAACCCTAGGGGGAAAAGAGGGGGATAGAATTCAAGGGGCAGCGACGGCGACGGCAGCAGCAACGACGACCTGCATCGGGAAGAACTGAAAGTACCTCGGAGGCCGCGACGGTGCCGGAGGCATGCACCACCATCGTGTGCTCCACGACAACCACCATCCTAGGTACTTCGGCAAGGTCGGCATGCGCTACTTCCACCATCCCCGCAACAAGTTCTACTGTCCCACCATCAGCGTCACGGAACGCGCTCACCGATTGTTTTCGTTATTAAATCCTTATTGTTGAAGAAATTCTCTCTCGAGCCTCCTTTGAGGCGGTGGGAACCCTCAGTGACAGTTCGACAGTCGGAGAATTCGCAGGCCGCTGTTTTCCCCCTCATACTCCTCTTGATCCGTGGCATCCTCTAGAGGTTGGCTTCCGGGGCAGAAGCCCCGGTGGGAGAACCCTTCTAAGGGACTCGGAAGGCTGAAGGCGGCGAGGAGCCGGTGGAGATGGCGAAGCCTGGTGCGAAGAGCGCTTAGAGTCAAAAAGGATGCCGATGGAGTGACTAAACTCTCAGGCAGAAGAAAGGTGTCAACTCTCAGGCGAAGTGAAGCCCGTGGAGAGAAGGAGAGGGCTTAAATAAGCGATGGGGCCTGGCGCAGTTATGGTGGCAGATATCCCTAAGTCCACCAACGCCCGCCACGTGTCCCACTCACCATGACGTAGGGCTAGCTGCTTGCGGGACCATTATGGTGTGGCGCTTAGGACAATGCACCGGGGGGAATTCCAAAAGGACCCTTCGGATCGCCCTAATCGGAAAAAGACTCCAGCACACGCGCATTGAATGCCAAGATTTTTGAGGGTGGTCGTGTGCGGAACTCAAGGAAACAACTTCGGCTGTGAAAATTTTTCTGCACTTCCTTCACTCGAAACTCGAACTCGAAAGTAGGGGGACTGGTGTTGGGTATAAAATATCCCCCAGCCGAAGTTTGTGACAGGAGTGACCCTCTGGGGATTCTACCAACTTCCGACCTTCGGCGACATCTCTCCGAACCTCTCTGGCGGCCAAGCCTCCGCAACACTCCCAAGTTTTGCCGACGGATAAGCCCCCACCAGCGTCAACCGGATTCTTCGTGACGGACGGACTCCACCCAAGTTTCCACGACGATCGACCACCTTCTAGACTTTGTCCGGACTCCTACGAGAATCGGACTTCGTCCTCGACTCCGACTGCAGGAAGACTTCATCCAGACTCCTACGGGAGCCAGACTTCGCCCCCGACTTCTATTGTAGGTAGACTTCGTCCGGACTCCTACGGGAGCCGGACTTCACCTCCGACTTCAGTTGCAGGTAAACTCTGTTCGGACTCCTACAGGAGCCGGACTTCATCCCCGACTCCGGCTGCAGGAAAACTTCGTCCGGACTCCTACGGGAGCCGGACTTTGCCCCCAACTTCTATTGCAGGTAGACTTCGTCCGGACTCCTACGGGAGCCGAACTTCGCCTCCGATTTCAGTTGCAGGTAAACTCCGTCCGGACTCCTACGAGAGCCGGACTTCGTCCCCGACTCCAGCTACAGGAAGACTTCGTCCGGACTCCTACAGGAGCCGGACTTCATCTCCGACTCCGACTGCAGGTAGACTTCGTCCAGACTCCTACAGGAGCCGGACTTCACCTCCGACTTCAGTTGCAGGTAAACTCCGTCCGGACTCCTACAGGAGCCAGACTTCATCCCCGACTCCGGCTGCAGGAAAACTTCGTCCAGACTCCTATGGGAGCCGGACTTCGTCCCCGACTCCGGCTGCAGGAAGACTTCGTCCGGACTCCTACGGGAGCCGGACTTCGCCTCCGACTTCAGTTGCAGGTAAACTCCATCCGGACTCCTACAGGTGCCGGACTTCATCCCCGACTCCGGCTGTAGGAAGATTTCATCCGGACTCCTGCGGGAGCCAGACTTCGCCCCCGACTTCAATTGCAGGTAGACTTTGTCCGGACTCCTACGGGAGCCGGACTTCGTCCCAGACTCTGGCTGCAGGTAGACTCCGTCCGGACTCCTACGAGAGTCGGACTTCATCCCCGACTCCGACTGCAGGAAGACTTCGTCCGGACTCCTACGGGAGTCGGACTTCGTCTCCAACTCCGGCTGCAAGAAGACTTCGTCCGGACTCCTATGGGAGCCGGACTTCGCCTCCGACTTCAGTTGCAGGTAGACTCCATCCGGACTCCTACGGGAGCTGGACTTCATCCCCGACTCCGGCTGCAGAAAGATTTCGTCCGGACTCCTATGGGAGCCAGACTTCGCCCCCGACTTCAATTGCAGGTAGACTTCGTCCGGACTCCTACGGGAGCCGGACTTCGCCCCCGACTTCAATTGCAGGTAGACTTCATCTGGACTCCTACGGGAGCCAGACTTCGCCTCCGACTTCAGTTGCAGGTAAACTCCGTCCGGACTCCTACGGGAGCCGGACTTCGTCCCCGGTTCCGACTGCAGGAAGACTTCGTCCGGACTCCTACGGGAGCCGGACTTTGCCCCCGACTTCAGTCGCAGACAGACTTCGTCCGGACTCCTACGGGAGCTAGACTTCGCCTCCGACTTCAGTTGCAGGTAAACTCCGTCCGGACTCCTACGGGAGCCGGACTTCGTCCCCGACTCCGACTGCAGGAAGACTTCGTCCGGACTCCTACGGGAGCCGGACTTCGTCTCCGACCTCGACTGCAGGAAGATTTCGTCCGGACTCCTACGGGAGCCAGACTCCGAGCTCCTCTCAGATGGGTAGCTAGCCACCTCTCTCCACCGGACACCCCAATCGAACTTCGGCCGGCAGGCCTGGACCCCCTGGCAGGCCGCAGTAACGGCCACAACTCTGCTTCACTTCCTACGGTGGATTCTATACGGCTCCACTACTCTCCGCAACAGGCTCCACACGGTAGGCCGCAGTAATGGCCACGACTCTGCTCCACTCCCTGCGGCGGATACTGCACGGCTCCACCACTCTCTGGCGAGTCACGACAACGAACGTCGCTCCACTCTCCGCAACAGATTCCACGTGGCGAGCCATGGTGACAGCCATGACTCCACCTTATTACTCTTCATAATAAACTCCTCCTGGCTCCGAGCGGCCCACTACTAGGTGGTTACAAATGTCGCTATCAATCCGTTGCTCCCTCCGCCTATAAAAAGGAGGCCCCAGATACGTTATTCTCTAAGCTCCAATTTCTATCCCAAAACTCTGCTAAAATTTCCGTTCGAACACTCCATTCTTGTTGAGGTAGAGAACTAACTTAAGCGTCGGAGGGTCTTGTCGGAGCAACCCCAACTCCGGTTTAGATTTCTTTTGCAGGTTCCGGTGGCGACCGCGACTCCTTCGACTCTAGCTTCTCCAACGCAGGCAGATTTTTGCACCAACAGCGGTGATGTATCTTGATTTGACATATTTAGACAAAAATTATTATTAACCTTGGGGTTTGTCCGTGTGGTGTTTGTTTGTTGTCCTGTGTCCGATTCCTTCTTGGATGTCGAAGTCGAGGGACCAAAAAAAGTCTTTACTTTTAAATGGAGAGCATCGGCCAAAGAAGAGGACCGAACAGTTGGCTTGAGTTCGTCTATCCACGAGTCGATAGGGATTGGGATTGGCAGTGGAGATATAGATATCAGAAGGCTTCCACAGGATCCTGTTCGGAGGATCAATATTATAGAGGCCAACCTCCTAGAAATGATTAGTTGTAATAGTAAAAGACCCTGAGTCCAATTAGGAGTAAGGATTGATCAAGAATCTTAGAGAATAGTTGTGCCTTTTCTAATTCAATACTCGATGCCCTAAAGTTACTTTTAGGGAGGGATCAGCTGTCGAGGGGTTCGAAAGGGGACGGTGTCATATGGCTGAGTTGAGGATCGGTACCGCCACTTTAGTCGGGATGGCTCCAAGAAAATTAGAATCAATAGTGAAAAGATGGGAGTTATTATGACTGTCCTGTTGCATAGAGCCATCTGAGGTACTTGAATACCCCTGACAGTGATCATGAATTGGCTTGGCATGCAACTAGCCTTGAAAATAGTCCCAAGACATGATGTGGGATAGATGAGCAGAGCGACACTGCATGATAGGGCTTTTTACTCAACAAGGGGCTCGTCAGACGTTCTATAGTTTGAACCTCGAGTAAGAATTGAGTAGGATGTGATGGAACCGAACCCCCCGGAGGGGGGATTCAGTTCTGTGTAGTGAGACCGAACTCCTTTCTACGTGGTGAGATTGAACCCCTAGAGGGGGGATTGGTTCTGTTCGGCAGCTAACGGAGGTGAGCTCTAACTGTAGGAAGGCATCTTCCATTCAACAATTGTGTTGTCTGTCTTCTTTTCTTATAGACGGTTCCCAGAAACATCCATTCAGTGATTCTTTTAGACTAGCCACTAATGAAATCTGGATGGTATTCAAGATATATCCCACCGAACGGGGTCGAGGATCTTAATAATTTTCTTTAGCCTGTAATGGCCAATGTATCACCTCCCAACAGAAGCCATTAAAAGGGTGCTACTACTAATTCGATCCATCATCTTCTCTTGGGTATGATCTAATTCAAATGGTCTCTTTCTCTATTTCATGTATCTCATGTTTTCTGGGAGGCAAGTCAATTGGCTAATATGCTTGATACAATGGGCTCAAATAATGATTTCTATTCCTTCAAACTCCCTCCAGTTACCAAACCCTTGACGCAAGCAGATATTTGTTTTTATGAACTTGGTTGGTGGGAGTTTCCCACTTTATTTTACCGAAACAAAAATCATGATTTGTTAAAAAATTGAAACAAAAATGATAAAACATGCAAGCAAGCATAGCATGATAGTTTCCTTTGTCATGTTATGGGTCATGTTAAAAGTAAACAATAAATAATTGGTAATTAAAAATCAAAACCATATCAAAAAAAATATGAAGTGCATGATATCATTCCCATATATAAAATTATGTAACTTGGAGAGGTTATCCTTTTTCTTGTAACACTTACATGTGTAAATGTAGTGATTGCAAATGAGCTTTAACCATTTAAATTATGGGAGAATATATGATAAAATGTTGGAGGAATCTGAACTTAAAATGAAAAGCTACATAAGTTCTAATATATAGAAATTTTTGCTTGTCTTATTTCTTGACTTCCTCATTCTTTTTCCCATTATAATCCATTTCCAACATCATTTCTACTATGACATCAAGACCCAACAATGTAAAAACTTAGAGATTCTTATATCTTAATTTAAATTCTCATATCTGATCATCTATCTAGTTATTACTTTTGTTTAATCTACATATCAAAAGAAGATTATTGAACCAACTTTGATAATAATTGATGTCCTTATCAATCCACCCCAGTTAAACCTGGCTCTTGGGGCAACATTGTAGCGTTAATGAAATCCTTTACTAATCAAAATTTCTTTTGTGATGGTAATTGTCATCATATAATAAAGTCTTCTATCTTTTAGAAGTATAAATGGTTGTCATTGATTTATACTAGATAATAGAAAGTATTAACATAAAATTTTAACAAAACTCCATGTAGTGAGCACAATCAGTGCACTCAAATTATAAACTTATTGAAATGTAAAGAATTCAATTTAGTTGTTTCCAAAGAAAAATAAAATTTTATATAATAAAAAGGTGTGACTTTTGTCTTCTCCATCTTATGGTGCAAGCATGCAAGACATATGCTAATCTTTCACAAGCAAAAAAGGTCATTTAAGGATATTAAGTTTCATGTTTTGTCAACTAGACAAATTAGTCAATTGACCACTCTATTTACTAAAATATTATATTTTTTAATTAATGTTAAATGATAGCTATTGTGTCACATTATTAATTATTTAGTAGTGTAGCTTACTTAGATATGAAATTAAGTAGTTTCGAGACTCCATGTCGTATATTTGAAAGTTTAAATTTATGTATTTAAATGAATTAATGGATCAAGAACATAAGCCAAAATTAAGATTAGTAATGGGTACATTTACTCAGCTACACAAAGTTTCCAGCAAGAAGGCAATGAGATATTAGAAAGTGGTAAAAATGTTCATAGTAGCTTGGAAGCTGGAATATAAATGTACAGATGTGAGAAGAAACTTGTATGGTTATTGTCTAAGTAATTTTTTTATTAGTCTAACTTCGAAAAACACTAAAAATAATAGAGAAAAAATTTTCCTTATTGAATTTTTTGCATATTAGTCCCCATACTTTTGCATTTTTTCTTATGAACATCATATTTGCATGTTAAGCCTTCAATGGTATGGCTTGTTGCATATAAGTTCCTTAGATTAACTAAAGTTAGATATGAACAAAATACTTCTCATTTATTCCCTTAATGCTGTTACTTTACTAATACTCTAATAATTTTGGCTTTAATGATTGTTTTGCCCTAAGTACATGAGAGTTAAATAAATTTTTAATACTTAGGAAAATACTCTTGGCTTCGTATGGAATTTTTTTTTGAGGGTAATCACTTACTATAGAATAAGAGGGGAGAATAGAACACTTAAGAAAACAATTGAAATCCCTAACCCTCTTCACTTTAGCCTCCCCAAGTTCTTTCTTACTTTTTGTCAGTTTGTAGCTGTAATAACCCTAAACCATGGGTTGTTCAAGTAAGTAGCAGAATGGTTAATATACATAATAGAGAATGCTACGGATAGGAAATCTTTTCTCTCAATTAAAGCTGATGCATAGGAAAGTTGGGCCTAGTCTGACCTTGATGTTAACTGACCAGAGCTAGAAAAATCTCAGAATCTGCATGACAACCTATCGTGAATAAATAAAGAAAGAGATAATGATGCATCTGTTCAGATAGAGTAGGGGATAACAAACATATTTCATCAGATAAGATAGGAGATAACAATCATATCGTGTTCAAGCAAGACTAACAATTGGATTCTCCTTCTTCATGGAACCTTAGCCTATACCTATAAATGGAGGCCTACAAGAAACCCCCAAGGTAAGCACAAAATCTCCTTCATGCTCACTCTTTCTTATCTGTTTCACACTTCTAACTTGAGCATTAGAGGTCCCCTATTGGAACCAACTCCGGTCTGAAATTTATTTTGTAGATACTGCAATCATTATCCTACTGTCGCCGCCCACCTCCAGCCAAGCCGATCAGAGCCAGGAGTCTGCAGCAACAAATTGGCACTAGAAGGAGGGCTAGACCTATTTACAGAAAGGAGCAAACATCCTATCGGCATGGCACCATGTAAAGAAACTTCGTTAAGCCACTCCAACATCACTCCTCAAGGCCGACCGAGGTTCCTGCCAATGCTCGCCACCAAGCCCGAGATCGAAGTGAAGGCTAAACACGCAAAGGCTAAGCTCCTAAAGATTAGATTGGCTAGATATCAACCAGATCTAGGCTAACCATCACCAGATCGATCAGATCCAATCATCTTTAGATCAATCGATGTTGATCAGATTCGACCATCTCCAGATAGCCCAAATGTCAACCAAAATAGAATCCACAGTCCTCTAAGGAAGATCAATACTCTATCTTCCACAATCATGAGTCGAGCAGATCAATCAACGCCTTCTAGACTATTCTAGTTGGACTCAAAAGTGGGGAATAGATGATATGGTATGAAATTAGCCTATTAATCATGAAGGGACGTGTGGCAAGAAAAAATTTGAATTCTTGCAAGATTCAAACAAGGAAGGAGATTGCAACAGATTAAAATCCAGATAAGGAAGGAGATTATGGGAATCCCTCAATTTCCACCCCAAATCATGACAAATCCGTGCTTCCTTATGTACATTTCAAAATTCAAATTCTTAGCGAGATCCAAATAAAGAGGATATCGCAGCAAACTAGAATTCAAATAAAGAAGGAGATTACAGGAATCTCTCGATTTTTGCCTCCTAAATCATGATGGATCCATGCTTCCTCATCTATCTAAATAGGACCAAGGAGATCCCAAGAAAATAGGTTCTGAGAAGGAGAGACTCCCAATACTCAAAGCTCTCATAGTAAAAGGCTCTCATGGCCCCATCCATCATTCTATTTTCTTTCCTTCTATCAAGTCCTCAAGTCTTTGAGCACTCGAGCCGAGCTACCAAGCCTAAGGCTAAGGTGAAGACCGAGCCAAGATGAGGATTAAGAGCAAGACTGAGATATCAAGCCTAAGGCCATAGTGAAGACTGAGCCGAGGTGAGAATCAAGATCGAGGTTGAACTAACAAGCCCAAGACCGAGGTAAAGACTGAGCAGAGATAAAGATCAAGATCAAACCCGAGCTATGAAGCTCAAGGCCAAGATAAAGACCAAGTCTAAGGCCGAGGTAAAGATCGAGCCAAGGTGAAGATTAAGCCAAGACAGATCAAAATCAAGGTTGAGCATAGAAGTTTAAGGCCAAGATAAAGATTGAGCTAAGATAAAGATCAAAACTGAGGCCAAGCCATCAAGCCTAAGGCCGAGACCAAATCAAGATGAAGACAGAGGTTGAGCTACTAAGTCCAACAAAAAGATGAAGATCGAGCCAAGGTGAAGATCAAACTAAAGTAAAGGTCAAGGTCGAGGCTGACCTATAAAGCCTAAGGCCGAGGTAAAGACCAAGTTGAGATAAAGATCCAGACTAAAATTGAGCTATCAAGCCAAAGGTGAAGATCGAGACCGAGCTATAAAGCCAAGATGAAAATCGAGATCGAGCTATCAAGCCAAAGGCCAAGGCTGAAATCCAGCTGAGGTAAAGATCAAGATCAAGTCCAAGGTGAAGATCAAGCCCAAAGTCAAGGTGAAGACCAAGCTGAGGTGAAGATCGAGACCGACCGCAAAAGGTCGGTGTCATCAAAAGACTGAGGTCATCAGAAGATCGATCTAAGCAAATCGAGGTCATTAAAAGGCTGAGGTCATGAAAAAGCCAACCTCAGAAGGTTGACATCACCAAAAGGCCCAGGTGCAAAACTAACTTGAGGAGGCCAACCTAACAAAGCCAATCTGAGAAGATCAAGGTAAAAAGCTGACCTAAGGAGTCCAACCTAAAAAGGCCGAGATGTAAAGCTGGCCAAAGCAACCGACCTCACGAAGCTGACCTATAAAGGCCAAGATATGAAGCCGACCCGAGCAATCGATCTCACAAAGCCGACCTAACAAAACTGACCTAAGAAAGCCAACCTAACAAAGCTGACCTGTGGAGGCCGATCTGATAAAGCTGATGTGTGAAGAACAACCAAACAAAGCCAACCTGACAAAGCTGAATTGAGGAGGCCAAGGTAACTAAACTGCACTCTTTTGCAGGGTCTAAAGGCAAAGTTGGATCCAGACCAAAGACCTCAGATGTCCATGAGCAAAGAATGCCCCTCATCCCAAGATGAGTAGAGTAGAAATCCTTGGTCGCCCAAGAAGCGAGGGATAATCCTATAAGAGGATCTTCGAATCCCGAAAGCATCAAATCGGGAAGAAGATCTTAGATGACCATGAATGAAGAATGCCTCTCGTCTTAAGACGAACAAAGCAAAAACCCTTGGTCACCTAAGAGGCATGGAATAACCCCATAAAAGGATCCTTGAAGTCCTAAAAGCGTCAAATCAGATCGAAGACCTTGGATGACCATGAGCAAAGAATGCACCTCATCTTAAGATGAGCAGAGTAGAAATCCTTTGTTTCCCAAGAAGCAAGAGGAAATCCCATAAAAGGACTCTCGAGGCCTTAAAAGTGTCAAATCAGGTCGAAGACCTCAAGACCATGAGCGAAGAATACACCTCATCTCAAGACAAGTAGAGTAAAAACCCTTGGTTGCTTGAAAAGCATGGAGTAACCCCATAAGAGGACTCTCGAAGTCCTAAAGTATCAAATTGGGTTGAAGACCTCGAACGACCTTGAGAGCCAAATGCCTTTCATCCTAAGATGAGCAAAGTAAAAATCCTTGGTTGCCTAAGAAGTGAAAAACAACCCCATAAGAAAACTCTCGAAGCCCTACAAGCATTAAATCGGGCCAAAAATCTCAAACAACCATGAGCGAAGAATGCCCCTTATCCCAAGATGAGCTGAGCAAATATCCTTAATCATCCAAGAAGCGAGAAATAACCTTATAAGAGAACCCTCGAAATCCTAAAAGCATTGATCCAGATCAAAGACCTCGGATGACCGAAGAGCCAAAAGCTCTGTTGAAAATTCTCATAAAGTAGGCTTCCATTGATTATAGACCGATTTCTTATTTTGATTTGTTACGAAAAAATACGGACTAGGTTGTCGTCTGAATAAATAATTAAGGAGCCCATATGATGTGGCAGATATTAGTGTAGGCCTGACTTGGTTAATAGGCTCTGTGATGGATGGATCCATTAGTATTACTAATTGGGCTAAGTCTCCACTCTACTTCTATATATATCCGTCTGTAGAGAAACTCTAGGGTATCAAGATCTCTACGTTTTTAGAGCAAACCTATCCCATTGAGGAGACAGGCATAACATAGAGACAGAGAGAAAAATCTATGCCACTATTATTGATTTTTTTCTTCTATAAGATGCTAGTATTACGATCATTAATGACCGCTTAAAGATTTTAAGATATGATTCATTGATTAAAATTTATTTTGATTTTTTGAATAATTATTTTTTGTGTCCTAATCTTTTGCATGAGATTCAAAAGAAAATTTTTTTAATTAAATTTTTTATAATTAATATCAGAGTTCAAATTTTATAAAAAATTAAAATTAAAATTAATAAATTTTTATAAATTATTAGAATCAAATAAAGAATCAAAATTTTGGGATTCAATTAACAAATATATATATATACATATTAGAGGAAAGGGAAGAGGGACGGTCTTCCCTGTGGCCGTGCCCTCTTCTCCTTTTGGTTCTCGCCGGCCGGACCATTCTCCGGCGGGATCAAGCTCCGGCCACCACCGGGACCAGCCGGCGGTGAAGGGCTGGCGATTCCCGTCCGGATCTAACGATCTAAGCAAGCAAACAAAAAATAAATAAATAAATAAATAACGGGAGAAGAAAAGAGACGGATCTCCCTGTGGCCGTCCCCCTTCTCTTCTTCTTCCCGTCGGCATGATGGGACCAGTTGCCGTCGAGGTGGGATGAAGGTCCAGTGGCCACCTCGTCCTCCTCGGACGGGCTGGCGGTTCCGGTCGGATCTGAACAAAAAAAAAAAAGCAACGACAAAAAAGGGGCGGCGGTTCCCACCGCCGTGCCCTCCTCCTCCTCTCAGAGCGCCATTCGGGTAGGCGGTGGTGCCGGGCGCCGGTTCTCCTCTTCCTCCCATCCTCTTTAAAAAGTTCCAACAAAAAAAAAAAAAGAGAAGGAACCGCCGGCTTTCGTCTCTACCGGCGGTGGACGGCGGAGAGAAGCCAGCTGCCGGAGGAGCTCGGCGGAGAGAGGCCGGCGGTCGGCCTACTGAGGCTTCCTGCCGGCCGCCGGACCGGAATAAGGAGAGGAGGGGCGCTCGTTTTGCCCCTTCTCCACCGCACGATCGTGAGGCGGAAGAAGCCCTTAACGGGTCACGGGTTTTCGGTTTCAACGCGAAATCCGAGCCCTATTTGCTGCCTTTAGTTCCAGGTAAATTTGCATGTTAGTCCCTGCAGATATTTAACTCAGTATTTTAAAAATTACATTTAGTCCCTATGATGGAATTTATTGTATAAAGATCCCTGTATTACTATTTAGCCCTTGATGAAGTTTGTTATTCATGATAGTCCTTCAAAAACTTCAGTTTAATCCGTGAAAAGTTAATTTCTGATGATGATCCTCAAAAAATGCTATTTTAAATTTAGTACTCTCATATTTAGTTTGAGTAATAATATATTTTGTGTTAATCCCTAATATAGAGGGTTATGAATTTCAATGGGTGGTGACCACCAAAGTGGCCCATTCATTGAGATCTGCAGGATTTCTGTTTGGTATGTAAGGAGTTTGATATGTTAAATTTTGACAAATTGTATGACCTTGGCGTATCAAGATGAATGAATGCATTTATGGGCATATTTAATTGATCCATGACTTAGAGAGTTATAGATTTCAATAGATGATGACCACCAAAGTGGTTCATTTGTTGAGATTTACAGGATCCCTCTATCTGATATTTAATGACATTAAATATGCTAATTTTTTTTAAATTTGCTTGCTATTGGTGCATTAAATGGAATAAATAGATTTTTGGATATGACTGGTTGATCCCTAATTGAAGGCTTGTAGATTTCATTGATGGTGACCACTCCTATTCACTGACATTTGCAAGATCTTCTATACAATATTTTAGAGGGATTTAGAAGTATTGTAAAATTATTGCATACGATCATCTCCCTAAAGGGAGCTTATTGTGTGTTATAATTTTGAAGTGGAATATTTGTAATTGATGAGTGTGCATAGTCTAGAGATTTATTTTACCAAAGTAGATGGACCTCCAAAAGCTGATGATATACCTTGCTAAGTTGATTCCACTAGATGCTAGAAAGATATCTTATGTGGGTTACTTTCTTCCCAAAAAAATTTATGGCATTGCACCAAAGGCTCTCATTAAAATAATACTTACAAAAATTTTCAAGCATATATTTTATCTATATTTGTCTATTGATTAACTGCATAAAGATTGTTTAGTAGTTAACATCTTTGTATTGAACAAACATTACCTATTGGAGAGAGGTACCTTATGTGGGTCACTTCCTTTCCAAAAAAAGTTTGTGGTATTGCATCATGGGCTCTCATTGATATAATACTTATAAAGTTTCTCAAGCATATAAATTGCTCATATTTATTTATTTATTAACTGTATAAAGGTTGTGTAGTAGTTAGCACTTTATATTGAATAACATTATTGCTCCCATTAAGACTTTAATTGCAATAACATATGAAAATATGGAATAATAGTAGCACTGTATTTGATGAAATTTGGATATTGCACTAAGTAATGATCCTCCATCTTAGGTTATTAGTGAGAGTACTATAAAATACAAACTACCTATGAAAAGTAATAGAGAGTGAATCATCTTAGCCTGAAAATCATGAAGAAGTCATTGTTAATACCATTATGGATGCTATACTTAAGAATGGTGATTATAAATAATTCTTTAACCTCATTAATAGAAGGTATGTAGAATCTGATAAGACAAAGGCTGGATAACTAATAAATAAATTAATCAATCTGAGATATGATGGCATGATGATGTTAGGTTTACATTATAAAACTAGAGAGTATTGCACCTAAGCTTAATATTTTTTTAGATCCCTATCCCTAATGCTTTTCTTGGTCATTAAGCTCTTAGTCTTCTTTTTGCGCAATATAGTCATCCTCAAACCACAAATAATGCATAAAGGGATAAATAAAATGTGAACAAATTTATTTCTTTTTTGTTCAAGAGTTTTAATATTTTAGGAGAAAGGATGAGAATGCTTATATGGTGTATTGGTCACACCCTAAAGGTTCTATACATAATAAGAAAAAGATAATGATTCCAAAAGGGATAGTTGCTTAATACATCATGCTTAAAACTCCTGAGTAAACTGGTGTGACTGAAAGGTATAATTGTACTCATAAGCATATGATTAGAAGCACGATGAATGGGTGTAATGTATCATGATATCTTTACAGTAAGACCCTAAAAACCGTTATCAATATCTTGAATAGAGTTCTTAATAAGACAATTTATAAGATATCTTTTGAGTTATCAGTTAGTAGGAAGCCCATTATTATTTTTTTTTTAATGCTGGGGCTACCTTGTAAAGGTTAAATTATATAAACTGATAATAATAATTTGGATTAGAACTACTTATTGTTATTTTATTAGCTATTCAGATAATCTTAAAAGATATAGATTCTACTATCCTGATAGAGGTGTAAAGATTGTTGAGTCTAATCATATCAAATTTTTAGAGTCTGATATGGATGATTACAGATGCTCTTGTACCGAAGATATGACAGTAAAAAAAATAATAAGTTATTGTTCTTATTTCAGTTGTCTAAAAAAATATTATATTTTATTCTAAAAGGATAGTAGAAGAGCAACATCAGATATACGAATCGATTATAGCACTTTTATAGCCAGTTAATGAAGTATCAGTAAAAAAATCATATAAAAAAAAAGAAAACTCATCATTCCTAATGACCATTTGGTTTATTTAAATGAGAATGACTATAGGATTGGCCATATAGCTAAAAGTTAATTTGATTTTATATGATCAGAGTATTGTATATTTCTAATTAGCTAAGTAGCTTGAAGCATGTCTGATAGGATATAGTTTATGGTTAAAAATAAAGTATGGGATCTGATGGCATTACCTGAAGCGTCTAAGCCTATAAGGTCTAAGTAGGCATTTAAAATTAAGAATGACTCTAAAGGTGATATTAAATACTTGAATGCCAGATTGGTTGCATAATAGTATATGAAAGAGGTATCAATTACAATGAGGCTTTTTCTTTAGTCTCTTGTTAGGATTCTTTGAGTATAGTCATGGCATTGATAACCCATTTTGACGTAGAGCTTCATCGGAAGAATTTTATATAAATCAACTATAAGATTTTATTTTTATTGAGAGTGAAAAAGAACATATGGTATATAGACCTAAGGGATATATCTATGGTCTTCAGTAGTCATCAAAAAAATAACATCTTAGGTTTGATGGCTTTGAGCATTTTGGGATTTATAGATAATGAAGTACATCAATATATGTATCTTAAGGTCGATGGGAGTAGATTTCTCTTCTTTATCTTATATATGAATCATGTTTTATTTGTTAGTAGTGACTCTATTATTGTACGAGAGCAAACTATGCTATCTAAGATTTTAGAGAAGCTTTAATTTATATTTGATTTTAAGATTCACAAGAATAATCTATGATATATATTAGGGTTGTCTCAGAGAGCTTATATTGATTGTATACTGAATAATATTGGTATGCACAACTACAAACTTGAAGATGTACATGTAATCAAGAAAGATAAATTTAGGAGAAACCAATGTCCTAAGAATAATGTAAAAAAGAATTCATAAGGAATGTGCCTTATTCAACTACTGTGTAGTTTAATATATGTTGATTTTTAAAAATTGGATCATTTTGAGATGATTAGATATTATAATTATGAATTTTACTGGTTGCATGGATAATATAAAATATAATTTTATTATATTTTTTGATGGAGACAAGAGGAGCTATATTCGCTATTTCTTTAAAAGGTTTAAAATCACACTCTTGTTGTATTTTGTGTTATGTTGGCAGAGTTTGTGGCATGTTAGGTGCTACAACTCATACTGTTTTATTTAGAAACTTCATCCCAGGGCATATTATTATTGATTCTATCTCAAAACCACTTTAGATTTATTGTGATAATAGTGCAGCTATATTCTTTTCAAAAAATAATAAAAATTTTCAGCACCTCTATCTATATATAAATAAAATATTTGGCGGTCAGAAATTTGAATAAAAGAAGACATTGTAATTGAACATATAGAGACTGATGCAATGCTGACAGACCCATTAATCAAAGGACTTAGATTCACTGTATTTATCAAACATGTAAAAATATGGATTTATTGAAATCTTTTGATATACTTTATTAGTGGGAGCATTGTTTTTGTTGAACATTATATGGATGTCATAAAGTTTTTATTTTTCATTATTTTCATAATAAAATATTGTATTTTATTTGTGCACATATGGTTGTTTGTAAATGCTATTTAAATGAAAGTCTTTAGCATAAAGATATCACTTAAGTATAAAGATATTGTTTGAATTGAAGTCTTAAGCATAAAGATGCCTCTCAAGTATAAAAATATTGCTTATGTTATAATTGATATCGTTGATATCACGATTCATCTTAAGACATAAAGGACTCATCTTCAAACATATGATGAAATTATGATATAAGCTTAAAATTGTTGTAGCTTTCATTGGAAAGCATAAAGATATTTCATTTGAAACTATAAAGTGGACTAATGGTGAGCTTTGCATGATTTGATCATGTGGGTACAAAGTTCACACTACAAGCACTACATCACTGAAATCTATGTCAATAAGATTGCTAACATTTGTAATCATATAGAGGTCTAATATCAATAAATGGTATGAAGACTACTGTAATTCAATGTTGGTGGTTTCAGCGAACCGGATTTTTAACTAAAGATGTTATTCATTCAGGATATTTGCATATGTGGCCACATGAGGTGCGCTTAGCCCGAGAGTCATTTTCAAACTATATATATAATAAATATATTTTCTTGAATAATAATAAAAAAAGGATCTTAATCAATATTGCCCAAGTGGGAGAATGTTGAAAATTCTCATAAAGTGGGTTTTCATTGATTATAAACTGATTTCTTATTCTGATTTGTTACAAAAAATACAAACTAAGTTGTCATCTGAATAAATGATTAAAGAGCCTATGATTACCTATGATCATATTATTTGGATCCTATTGTCTAGTCATATGATGTGGCAGATATCAATGTAGGCCTGACTTAATTAATGGGCTCAATAATGGATGGATCCATTAGCATTACTAACTGGATTAGGTTCCCACTACACTCCTATATATATCCACCTGTAGAAAAATCATAGAGCATCAAGATCTCCACATTTTTAGGACGGACTTATCCCATTAAGGAGACAGACATAAGGTGGAGATGAAGAGGAAGATTTATGCCACCATTGTTGATTTTTTCTTTTACAAGATGCTAGTACTACGATCATTAACGATTGCTCAAAGATTTTAAGGTATGATTCATTGATTAAATTTTATTTTGATTTTTTGGATAATTATTTTTTATGTTCTAATCTTCTGTATGAGATCTATAAAGAAATTTTTCTTCATTAAATTTCCTACAAGCCCCTTATCCCAAGACGAGTTGAGCTGAAAGCCATGGCCATCTGACAAGCAAGGGGTAACCTATTGCCTAGAAGGTTAACAACACAAAAGGGGATAAATTGGGAATTACAAAAACTTCTAGCAAATTTAAATCTGAGCAATTATGTGCTGTAAATTACTTAACTTTTGTGCAAGCAATGTGTATGGAATGTGCAGCTGTGGAATTAAAAAATGATGTAGTGAAAGAATCAAAGGCAAGCAAAATAAAGCACACTATAAAAATAAAAGATTTATAGTAATTTGGTACAATCCACATCTACATCCACTTTTCAAGCTCTTTTTAAGAATTTTACAATAATCACCCCAATTACAGTGTGATTGTTTTATCCAAAGTCATAATCAAATCTAGTTGATTTTCGATCTCACCAACCAAAATTTGATACAATTATTTTCTGGGATTGCAATCCAACCAAGTTGATTTTTGAGACTCATCAATCAAAATCATACAAAATCCAATTCCATGCTCGGACATGCCTAACGTAAGTTTCTTTCACCCCAAAGAAATTTGTAAAGAAATCCATAATACAAGAGATGAGAATTTCAACACAAACAAAAAGATTAAAAAAACTATTTTAAGCTCGATGAAGTTACTGAAAGATTGCTCTTTTGAAGCTTAAGAGGATGTAGCTGATGAAGAAATAGATCACTTTTGAAAGCTCACTGAAATTTTTGTACAATCTATTTCTCTCTTTCTCTTTTTCAAGGATATTTAATGATGGCTCACATAAATGAAGTATTCTCTTTTCGATCCTCTTCTTTTTCTTTACAAAATAATTTTTTAGTTTTTAATAGGCTTGAAGTGACTGGAGAATGAGTTTTGATTATTGGAAAGGTTGAACTAGCCATTGGAGTGGAGAAATAGCCATTAAAAAAAGATTAAAAAAATTAGTAATTAGAGCTATTTCTATGTTAGGAGTTGACTCTAGTTCCTCAAGATTGACTTGACCTGCTCACGAGTTGACTCATTCTTTTCAGATTCGGCTCGCCCTCAAGTCTAAAAAAATCCTGCATTCTAACTTCATCAGAGAGTCGACTTCTCTATTTCATGAGTTGGCTCGACCTGTCTAAGAATTGACTCGACTTCTTTATGAGTTCTCTTGCATGGGTTCTAAAAATACAGTTCTCTATCTCGACTGAGAGAGTCAACTTGAGCTCTACAGGAGTCAACTCGTTGTCTATGCTAGTGACCTCCAATATACCAGAGTCAATTTTTCTTTAATAGGGGTCAACTCCTCTAATCCAAACTTATGAAAACTTGTTCTTTGAAGGCTTTAACATGGTATCTTTGAGAGGATTTCTTCCATAGATAATTTTTTTATTGTGAGCATCTAAGAAATCCTATATCCATCTTTGAAACACATAATTAGTATTAATTATACTCGATAATTTGTTATCATCAAAATCGGTCTCAGGATGAGTAGGTCAATAATCTCCCTCTTTATGAAGATGACAAAATTTTGAGTATATATGCAATAAAATATAATGTATTTCAATTAATTTATCAATATGAATGTGAATCATGAAGTCATAAATAAGCAAGCACTAATAAGGATAAACTTCATGATTGTTTCATA
This sequence comes from Elaeis guineensis, assembly GCF_000442705.2. Classification (NCBI taxonomy): domain Eukaryota; kingdom Viridiplantae; phylum Streptophyta; class Magnoliopsida; order Arecales; family Arecaceae; genus Elaeis; species Elaeis guineensis. Next base: position 25,323,089 of record NC_026004.2, on the reverse strand, counting down.
TAATTTCTGTATAGATTTGGATTTAATACAGATGTTCAAGATGGTATACATCCAAACATATGCTCATTTTATATGACTATCTCTAGCAAACAAACAGGCATCTCAAGTATAACTAGTCCCTTATATTCAATTTAAATAAAAAGACATATAAGCATATACTCAATAATATTTTTTTCTCTTTTTGATAGCATCAAAAAGTCTAAGAGAAAGATTTAAAAAGTATCATCAAAATTAAGTTAAAACTTAAATCAAATTTGAAAAATAAATTCAAATCGAGTTGGAAAACAAATTGAATGTGTATCAAATTCACATTAAAGAAAATAACACTTCTCCTCTTTCCGAATTCAAATTAAGACTTGGCTAATTTCATAAATTATTTCAATTTTTGATACCAATTGTTTTGGCTTTGAGAGAAAAAGATGAATTGATTAAATTTAGATCAAACTATTTTAATACCAAGTGATCAATCATTTTGAATTGATAGCAATAGATTATTTAAAACAAGTCATGAAAAGATTTCTGCTATTCTTCGAAAGGTTCACCTCTTTCTTTTCTTAAGAAATATCGATCAATTTAGTTTAGAAAAGGTATGCATTTTTTGAATTTATCTTAAACAATATCATGTTAAGAATATAGCTATACAAATCAGATTTGAGACAAAATATTCTTTTCTTTTTGTCAAAAAGTAGAGGAATTGATTACAAGACAATAGTAAGCCATTTGATTCCAATCATATATGAATTGTTTGAAACCTTCAATCTTCTTTAAATATCTAGCTCTAAAAATAAATGATAACTGGAAAAATTTTATTTGATACCAATTTCAAAAGATTCAAAAAGAATATTTTTCAAATTTATTTTTTATTACCAATTAATTAGATCAAAGCATGCAAAGTATGAATAAGTGCTCAAAATAAATCAAATGAATAAAACCACATGAATGCATAAACAAATCCATATGACCAAATTAAGATAAGCAGAGTACAAATGTTTATCAATAATTTTTCTTATTAAGTTCAGAAATGACTTCTCCCCATATTTTTAATAATAAATGCTAGAAAAATTATTTTTCTTAATTCTCTCTTTTTTTAATTGATAATTATTAGAAATTTTATTTTTCTTAATTCTCACCCTATTTCTTTCAAAAAGAAATATGCACATTAATCTAATTTAATCAAGCATTCTTTTCCCCTCCTTTATTCTATAAATAAAGCATATTCCCAATCAAACAGATAAATACAGATGTAAACATCAAACATACTGGATAAAAAGTTAAATTTTCATTGATTAGTAAAATCTTCAAAAATCATGAGTCGATTCTCCAGGTCTAAGAGTCGACTTCTTAATACAGAAAATAGTTCAAAGAGTTTTGATCCAAAAAAAATTAGCTCAAATAAGATAGAGATCAAAGACAAATTAAATCATTGATTAAAAATAATATTTAAATCAAAATAGATGAATCAAGTGGGGGATCAAAAATCAATCAATTCAAATATGATTAAATCAAGAGAAAACTAGATAAGGACTCTAAGAATAAATTCAAATAGGAGATTAAGAAAGTCTTAAAGATCAAACTAAGAAATATCAAGATGCAATAATTTATCATGCAAATCAGCATCTTGCACATGATCTTTTGTAAATAAATATTTTATTTTAAAATCTTTCAAATCATGTGATTGTTGAGAAATTTCAATAATTAGGTATCCTATGAGAATATCAAAATTTAATTCATAAGATTTATACATAAATAATTTCTTATACAATCAAGCTTAATATAATTTAACTTTTTTATATAATTAACAATCAAAATAACAAGATATAAAGAATTAAGAGAGCATACAGACTTTATAATAAAAACATATACTTGGTTATGAATAACACATCAAAATATTCAAGACAGAGAATAAGGTTATCACAATATATATTCTAGTATTATGTATGCATATGAAGCATCAAAATCAATCAACTAAACAAAATAAATTCAACAACCAATGATGGTATAACGTCAAAAGATTTAGCTTTTATCAAACACATCATCCATCCATTTTGAGTTCTAAACATCTATTTTTTAAAAATTTACTCATTTTAAAGCATTGGATATTTGGCACACCTACAAAATGATCATTTTCTAGATTTTGGTGCATAAACTTTCTTGAGTCCATAAAAATTAGTGCATATGGTTTCTTTTAGAATTCAAATTTATCTACTACTTTACCATTTAACTTTCTGAAATTGTAGGAATAAACTTTATGTCCTACTTTTTCATAGCAAAAATAAGTAATTTTTGAAGTAGCATGTGATGAAGAACTGGTAAAAAAATTTTTCAGAAACTTTTGTTTGTTATTAGCTAGGGTTAAAATCAAGATCAGTTTTATCAAAAATTGCTCTTTGATTACTCAAAATCATCTGGAATATTTCAAACTATATATAAACTTGTCGACCAAAGATTTAAGATTTTCTACTTCCTTCTTTAGAGAATAATTTTCTTCCATCAAAACCTTATTGCTTTGTAGAACCTCTTCTTTCTCTTTTGATAATGATTAATTTTTTATTTTCAAATCTTTATTTTTCAAACTGATTTTCTAAACTCAAACAATTCATGAAAGGCATCTCAAAGCTCATCAAATGTAAAATCTAAGTTGTGTTCAGATTTTACCTCCTCTTGTATCATGAGACACAAATTTGTAACAATCTAATTTTTTTTATCAAAACTAGATTCTTCACTGTCGCTACATGTGATGACCCATTGCTTTCTTCTTTGTCCATTTGTATCGCTTCTTTAGAATTGGGCAATCGGCTTTGAAATACTTTGCTTTCTTTAGAGTTGAGCAATCGGCTTTGAAATTCCCTTCTAACCGTCCAATGACAAGGAACATGCCACCTAGCTCAATCATTTGCATGTTGTTTCCTCATCTCTGTTGGTCAATATCTTCACATAGCATGGTGGTTGGTCTCGAAGAAATTCGAGAATCTAATTACATTAATGCTGTGATCCTGACTTCATTTCTGGGGACAGTAATTGGAGGCTAGGTATTGTTCTAGTTCAATTACAGAGTTGGGTGCATGCCTAGAAATCTAATTATTCTTTCAGGTTGACCAAATTCAAGAGGGAGCTCAAAGTAGCCGTTGCTAATTTACCACAAGACCCCAACATGCTTTGACTGTTAGGGAAGGGTCAACAGTATATACTATGCCTTCGCAGTCAAGGGTAATATTTGGAGGATGTCCTCTCGGAGGACATCGCATCGGTGTTGGGGGGGCAGGCTTACGTGGTGACCAAAGTAGGGCAATGTAACAAGGAATAGAGACATGGTAATATCCTATGGCTTTGGATCAAAGGTAACCAAAATATTCCAAAGAGCCTCCAGCAATATGGGAGATGGAGTTCACAGCAAGCACCAAATTGAACATTTCTATTCTTTGTTATTAATAATTTTTTATTCTTTTTCTAGTCATTTGATTACGATATTATCATTTAACTTATCCAAGACCACACATTTCGTAGGGCCGAATATACAAAAATAATTTTTCAGATGTTGTTATCTTATTTTTCAAATATTACTGTATTCTTATTATTATTTAAATTATTATTACTAATAAATTAATATTTTAAAAATAATATTTTTATTATTATTTTAAAAAAATAATATTTTTAAAATAATATTTTTTATTAATTTTTTGAAATTATTTTTTAAAAATAATATGTTATTATATAAATAGTATTTTTTAAATTAATAATAAAAATATTATTTTTAAAAATAATAATTTGAAAAAATAATAATTTTATTATTATTGTAAAGTTAATATTTTTTCTTTTGCTTTAAATTATTATTAATAATAAAATAATAATATTTTTTTCTTTTTTTCCTCCCTCTAGCCAAATATTTTTTTTCTTTTTTTTTCTTTTCTTTTTATTTTTCCTTCTTAATATTATTTTAAAAGTAATATTTTTATTATTATTTTAAAATTAATATTTTTTTGCTTTAAATTAATAATAATAATAATATTTTTTCTTTTTTCCTCCTTCTCTCTAAATATTTTTTTTCTTCTTTTTCCTTCCTCCCGCCGCCCCTGCCCCCACAACATAAGACCCAGATTACGGCCATCCGTGCAGCCCCCACGATGGCTCTGACCCACCGTCATCCTCGTCGGATGCACAAAAATAATTTTTCTAATGTTGTTGTATTCTTGTTATTATTCGAATTATTATTAATAATAAATTAATATTTTAAAAATAATATATGTATTATTATTTAAAGTATAATATTTTTAAATAATATTTTATTATTAATTTTTTAAAATATTTTTAAAATAATATTTTTTATTATTAATAATATTTTTAAAATAATATTTTTATTATTATTTTAAAATTAATATTTTTCTTCTGCTTCAAATTATTATTAATAATAAAATAATAATAATTTTTTTACTTTTTCTTTTTTTCTCCCCTCTCCAAATATTTTTTTAAATTAAAATTCTAGAAAAATAATATTTTAAATTATTATTAGTGATAAAATTATAATATTTTTTCCACCTCCTTTCTAAATATTTTTTTCTTACTTTTCTTTTTTTCTTTTTTCCCCCTCCCTTTCCTTCCTCCCGTCGCCTCCCCCATTGCATCCCCCTACTCTAGTGCCACCAACCCCCCCTCCTCTCTACGGCCCCGTCCCATCGCCATCCCCTCCTGATTCCTCTCTCAGTCCTGGCGAACCCGAGCCCCCACGGCTTCGTGCGAGCGCCGACGACCATCCTTCCCCTCCTTCAGCTCCGACGCCACCAATCCGACCCCACCCCACTGCCATTCGCACTGCAAATATTTTACTTATACAATACTTTGCATTGCAAGCCAAGCAAACCTCCTTTTCTATAAACTAGCTCTCTTTCAAGCAACCATCCCATCCTCACAGTGACCATTCTCGGCCAAAGATGGCGTCTAATGATCCAAATTTGCCAAAAGGCCCAAAAAGCCTGGGTCCCCTACCACCGCCGCTCTCTCGACTAACTTTCTTTTCTTTGAAGCCTTGAATTTTCGCTTCCGACAGGTCAAGCGGCCATCCTTGCCGCCGTTTGAGAGAAAGGGATTGAAGACCGACCGAAGGGAGAGACTGCAATCATCATTGGAGTTGTCGCTGGTGAGAAAGTCGAAGGACACATTTTGCCTGTCAGATCTGATAGATATAAATAGAGGAATCCAGTGAAATTCAATCGAAAGAAGGAGATGGACATCTGGAAGACTCAAGAAGCTTCGAAGAAAAAAAAAATGGAAGGAGAAAGATAACGGTGCCTCAAAAAGATTGGATCGACGGACCGACACTGGTAATGATGGGGAGGAAAGTGACGGTGCAGAACGGCAGGAGGTGATGGCGAGGAGAGCAGGAAAAAGATGAAAAAAAAATAAAAAAAATTGAAAATTTTCGTAAGAAAAAAAATAAAATATATATAAAAAACTCAGAGCCCAACGCATGACACTTTTAGAGGATTTTGACTTTCTAAATTGACAACACTATAATACTCCTTCATAAAATATTATTATACATGCGTGCACGCGCGCGCACACACAATTGCTAATATTTTGTCAGCAGGAGTATTATTTTGTTCCTAATTCCCTTTTCCATTTACTTTTTCAATCACCAAAAGGTTTTGCTTTTCTAAACTCTTAACGTTTTAATTATGACAAACAGCTCATAATTCTGGAATAATTCCACTCCAATCAGATCATTCCCAGATGCTGAACTTGTGACCATGCAGGGAGTCTGCTTGTTCAACTAGTAATACCTGCGGAATTCCATCTGGGAACTGTATGGCTTAGGTCTGCTGCCCATCAGCAAACAGATAGAGATTGTGACTTTGTACTCAACACTGCATGTTTAGCAGTATGTAAGTTTTCGATTTGCACAGAACTGTTTGCATCATAATGATCAGGCCAGCTGCAAAATCAATCATCTTATAATTTAAAATTTTCATTTCAGGAATATATAAATTAACCAGGCCAAGTGCAAATAATATTCATTACCTTGATATATCGGTCCATGGGTGTCCATAGCCTTCCCACCTTCTACGAGGATAATATGTGAAGTTCAATACTTCAGCAATTGCAAATCAACTTGCATCATCCGATTCAATACCGAAGAAAAAGGTTAAACAACCTAATTTATAGAATGTATCATGAAAACTAAAGACCTCATATCCTTCAAAAAGCCTTTAAAGCAACTTGGAATTCCTATTGGCTTTATCATGTATTTGATGCTATTCAATAAGCTGTCACATATAACAAAGGGCAAACAAAATATGTGCCAAGTGGCAAAATGATTTGAGAATCACCTTCACATCAAACACATCAGGCTACACAAGATAATGCTGAACTGTAATGGCTACCGTAATTTTATCAACCAGGACTACAAAATGAAGCCAACTGAATGCAGCTTGTGTTGAAGATAAGCTTGAGATCACAAAATTACATCTCCAGACTAGTACAAACAATCTCCATAGCAAATGCTTCAATTTGGATGCTTGCTGACATTAGTTGAGGCAAGGATGTTGCTAAGCATGCCCAGCTGCACCTGTTCGTATTCTTAACAACTCAGTACGTTTACTTCTTTCCATAACCTCCACTAACCACTCGATCGCAAGTTTAATCCCCATCCTGCAAACAAGAAAATATGGTGATTATGGATCACCCAATAAGGCAATACAGAACGATTGGACATTCATAGAATAAAAATCAATCTTTAGTGAGAGAAGACAGCTGATGTTCCATGGGTGTACAAACATGATATCTGTGGCTGGATATCCATTAGGGAGATCTGCTTTGGAATGGTATACTGCAAAGAGTAGCTGACAACCAGTATGCCAAACTTGAAAATGGATTTCCTAAGGATATCCATACACAAGATGCCACGTGCATTTGAATTGTGACTTCCAGCATCACAAAATCCATGGCTTCTCAGTACTCATATACCTTTACCTTGCTACACTTTTAACTCTTGTTGAATTCAAGGCTCACAGTCATGCATTCCAACCATCCAAGGATACTGTTCAGATAGGACATGCATCCAAACCTATAATATTATCTACAAATTCTCTTTGAATTGATTTTCATAATTTACTTTCTGAGATAATATCAACCATAGCCATTATTCAAGCAGTTTACAAGAAGAGGCATTTTACTAGGGTTGTTTGCCACTTCATCCATACATAATACAAGTTCTCACAATGTGGATATGTAAGGGAACTGGGGTCGATCTACTCACCCATCATATGCAGATACAGCTTCAAACATGTACAGCCTTTCATCCAACTCTTTGAGATCCAAATATCTAGCCAGTTCTTCAACAGACACAGATCCAGGAAGATCCTGCCACTATTTATATTAGAACGAGCAATTTGAAGCATTAATTCTGATTCTATAAATTAACTTTCTATTAATCCTTTCAGAAATTAAAGTTGCACAATATTTGAGCAAGTATTACCCCGCACAAACCATCGACCTTGAAATAATTTGGTGCTCGCACCTTAAGGGGAGGAATTCCATACGAGTTCTTTGTTTTTTACTTTCTCCAATAATTTAACAATTACTTATGTTCACAATCTCAATGCCACAAAAGCAAGACCTTCATCATCTCATGAACATAAACTTTGGATGTCGAAAATCCATTTTTAAGCATTTTAAAGTGACTAAGTCATATCCAATTCAGTTGTTCCCTAAATATGACGATTTTCTTGGCTCTTTACATAGGTTTCTTAACCATGCAGTCAGCAAAAGAACTTGAATGTCCCAATTGATAGATCTGCTGAATCTGGAAAAGTTGCAAAACAAGAAATTTGCCTTCACCATATCAAGTAATTATTCCCACATCTGAATATCAAACATTGTTTTTCTGAAATTGAAACTAGTCATGAATGTTATTCCCATGTCAGCACAAGAATTTGATTGCCCCACATCGTAGATATTTGATAGATGTGCTGAATCCGGAAATGTTTAAGCAAGAATTTTACCTTCACAATATCAAGTAATTATTCCCACATCCGAATATCAAACATTGCATTTCTGAACTTGAAACTAGTCATGAATATTAGTACCGCCAATGTAGATTTTTTATTAGCTGTTTCATGTACTGACATCTTAAATTCTATCAAGTGAATTACACAAGCCTGGTGATCTAAATCTTGACAACGCTACATGATATAAAGCACAGGGGCTATTTGGTACCCTGCAAGTTAAGATGCATTTTAGATAGAGTTGCATGGAGCTGGTACCACAACAATCAGAGTTGCATGTCACAGGAAGTATTTTATTTGGATAAATGCAGCTATGGTTGCCATGACTGCAGCTTTTTTTATTAGAAGCACACCAATTGGAATTGTGAGTTCTGATGGAATGTTATTTTTGATTTTATACACACACACACACACATATACTTACATACATACATATATTACGCTTTTTGTTCCAAAAAAGAAAGATTCAATTAGACAAGATTCCAAATTAAAGATAAATTACAGCCACTATTTAATAGTTCAACCAGTTGGGGGCTAACCTGGGAATAAAACAGTGACAAATATGATAGTCATTATTTTCCATTAAATGGGAATCAATTAAAAATGCGAAAAGATAATAGGAGTATTCGCTCAAATCACTTTCACTGAATGGAATATATTTGCCAGCCGACATAAGAATTTCAATTTACAGTATTCAGGTAAACAGTGAATATTTTAAATGACAACTTTTATTTTCATTAAACGGCGGCAAGTTATAATGGAGTAGTGGTCAAATATGGATTGTCATTTAGTTCCTATTATCTAGATAACAAATGCCCTTCAAAATTGCTATGATGACCATTATAACATTGCAAAGACATTTTTTTTAAAAAAACCTAAAAAGAAGTGATTTATCACCAAATGTTATCAAGGTCCCACTCTTTAATTTGTCAGTTTTCAAGAAGTGCCATTCACTAATTCCATGTAAGCAAGCATCTTTCTAGATTGCCCTTACTTAGATGGCCATATTTTCCAATGCTTAAATGCATAACCCATCAAAATGCTAATATCTGGAACTGTTCTAAGAAAACTCACCAAAGAAAAGAAATCTTTTCAAAAACCGCCAGGCTGTCCCTCCAGAAGATTCTCTTTATGATTAGACCAATTGAAGCATCCCAAAACTGCAGCCACCTGTTGAACCCTTGCACTATGGCCCCTCTTAACCAGCATTAGCAAGGTCTCTTAACCATGGCAATGACTCAATGGTCTCTTCAAGTCTATCATCACCCCCCTTGACAACTACAGTTCCCCTCCCCCCACCCAATTTTGTCAGCTTCATCTACTGACTCCTTCACGCAGCAATCATCCTGACTTGTCCACCAACTACTGGCAGAAAATCAGAGTGCTGGATGTCCACCACACAGATCAGTATATAATCACAGATCTTGCCAGCAAGCAAATGGCTGATTTGTATAGTGTGCTGTGTTAGGTGGTCAAAGTCATCAAGCAGGAGAGCCAAGAAGGTAAGGACTCAAAGGAGTGGGACAGGACATGGCCAAGGGGAAGAGGAGGTTCGTTGGACAATGAGGGTGATGGGTTAGAGGCATCAATGCCACAAAAAAGCTACAAAGATGAGTGATCTGGAGAGGCCAAAGAGACATAGCAAGGGTCACCAGTCACCACTGACATCCCAGGTGGGGAAGGGAGATCTGTTTCAAAGAACCACTAGAATCGAGTGGCAAGCCTCTAGTTTAAGATGTTGTAGCTCGACCAGCAATCATCTTGACTAAAGCCGAGTTATTGCCATGTGGCCCTAAACATCAGCCTGGCTTGCTACAGTTCACTGAGCTCCAGTAAATGGAAATCAAAACCCAAGTCTTTGCAACTAGACCTGCCGGAAGGTCCACTAGAGCAAACAGACCCTCAATCCAAACACTATTGCTGCAATTGCTGATTCTTTTTCCCCATCTCTATTTTTGGGAGGGGGAGGGGTGAAAAGAAAGAACATAAAGCTAAGCAAAGGTTAGCCAGATGCCAAATATTTTGTTAAAATTGTCATGGCATTACACTATCACTTGTTTAGCTCAGAAACCTATTTTTAAATTATATTTTGTTATAACAATATCATGGCAGGAAACATGTAGAGGTACCTAGTTTGAAATTTTTCGAATTTCAACAAAGTTTATTCCAGTTTAATCTGTAATATCTTCCTAACTTTTTTTGTGTACCAAATTTGCTAAGATAGCTTCTATGCTTTTTCCACAGGTAACATATTCACCAAACCAAAAGTTATGACTCTCAACAACATGATTACAGTTTAGATACTAATGTGATTTGGAAGCTCTTATCAGTTTTGGGGAATTTCCTTTGTAATTATGCATGTAATAGAATTGTGTCGTCAAGAAAAAGATGACAGTTGGGCTGCAAGCTAGTCATAATATGTTGGCCCATCAAAACAAGTTGACCAATCACTTCCACTAGCCTATGAATACCAATGGCTTTAGGTGATACTTGTACAATCCATGAGCAAAAGCAATACAAGCCAATTTATTAAAACTCAACAAGAATAATACTGGATTATTTTGGACATCAATTAATTGATGTCCAAATCGTCATGTAGATGGAGGATAGACAATACCCGGGCCCAGATGAAAGAACTTTGCACAATAAAATGGACAGTTTTAGGAAATTTTAGAGGAACAGCAAACATAGAACGTACAGTTATGCATCCAAAATATTTTATGTTTACTTGAATGGAAGGGAACTAAAATAGCACTTACGATGTTAGGCCGAACATAAAGCCACAGGTAAACTGGTCTACATTATTAAACGTAATGATCCGGGCCAATTAAAAGAGGTGTGGAACACAAACCAAAAAACAATGATCTATAACATGTGCAGAGGTAGTAAACCATACATAAGTCAAACTAAAAAAAAAAATGAGAAGGGGGGAAAAAACTCTAACCTGCTTGTTGGCTAGTATCAGAAGTGGTGCCCCTCGTAAATCCTCATGTCGAAGTACTTTTTCTGTTCAGCAGTTTCTAGATTTTATTATTCATAATATATATGTGACTATACAGAAAATATCGCAAAGATAATTCAAGCTGAATGGCTGTAGCAGGCCAAAATCAATATCATATAAATTTTCCAGATAATGAAGTAGCAGTGGCTGGTACTAACCTAATGCAGACTTGGAATGTTCAAATGATGATGGACAAGCAGCATCAATAACATAGACTATAGCATGTGCCTCCTCATAATATTTTTCCCAGATTGTTCGCAGACCAATCTGCCAATTTAAGTTAATGTGTCATAATTTTGAAGCTTGATAACCAAAAGCACTATATTATTTTCAGTTATGCATTTAAAGATGAAGTTTTTGTAAATCAAGCCCCCACTATCTACCCTTTTGAAGCTTTTGTAGCTTGAAGCAAGTCCTATTGATAATCCCTACAATCTAATTTATGGGTTCCTTACATTGTTCGATGAAATGAAACTCACTTTCAACTCCAAGGTTCAATTTCCTCATGCACTAAAGACAGTCAACTTGTGGATCTGGAGTTGAAAGGCAATGTTATTAACATATTAATACCAGTGATTAGGAAGGGAAATATTATAACTTCTGTAGGCACTAACATACCATAAACTTAATGAAGATTACTGTGGCAGATAATGCCTATTGCAGTATTCTTGTGTAACTTCTTTAGACCTAGCGTTGCACAATTCCCCATGCAGATAATTTTTACTAAAACAATGAAATCAAGTTACTCTTGAGTGAAGAGGTGAGTCTGCCAACTCGACAAGTAATACAAAGGGGTCATTCTAAAACCTAGGAAACTCAAATATCACAATAACTGCAATTTGAAAACTAGGAAACTGCTTTAGAATACTTAGAGGGAGCAGCACAAATTATTAGCTTTTGAACATGGAGAATAATAGGGGAGGAATCATTTGCATACAAAGAAATCTGAATTGCCATATAGTTTAAGCAGGATTGTATTCCAGTCAGACAGTACAAAAAAAAATATTGTTTGGAGTTCTTGTAGATCTTTTCGAGATAATCAAAAGATCAGTAAGTTGTCAGCATCCATGTTGTGATTAAAAAACTAAAAGAAATTGAATTTCATATTCTAGTAAAATATTGTTTCATATCAACGGTGTTATTTGTTTATTTAGGATAGAAATGTGATTTGTAAAATAATATCTTTGGCATGGCTGAAGTTTCTGAAATAAAACTCCAATGAGCGATCACCTCAATAATACCAATGTGGAATAATTTTAACACGTTTCTTTTCATTATTGAGTCAGATAATTCTATTTCAAGTATGACCCCATATCGAGTTGAAGGCCCAAAATAGAATTCACTTTGGTTCAGCCAACAATGCCCTGCGCCTTTTGTCCTCCTGAATAGGATGTGCTTGATACTGACAGAACCAGTCTTGGTATCAGATTGTACTGATCGAAACCGATTGGAACAGGTCATTCATCCTATTCGCATGCTTTAAAAAATAAAAATAGATCATCCTGACTAGAACGGGCTCTGTACTGGCCTTCATACCGGTCAGAGACGACAGGTACATCCAGATTTTGCTTATTTCATGGTCTAGAGCCATTTTTGTGCAGAAATAGTATGACACTGGCACCACCATCCTGTTTCAGCAGTATTTAAAATCCATTATGTGAAACAATTCTTTTGAAATACGATATTTTATCATGCTAACTTTTTGTTGTTATAACATGTACCTTGCAATAACATATGATGGGAACAAATATGCCAATAATAATTAATCAAGAAGTAGATCTGAGTTGGAGAATTGAAAGAAAGAACTTGCTGACTTAATCAATGAAGGCTCCAAATGGAGTAACATGGAATTTTAATCTTTACCAGTGACTGCCTAATAATTCTTTCTATAAAGAGAGCATATAGAATAACATGTGGAAAACTGGAAAGTATATGATGGATCTTATTTATATGAAGAAAACCTGTTCCTTTCTCTATAGCCAAAACTGTTGCATCAAACTAGACCTAGTATAACTAACAGAACAGTTTACAAAGAATACATAACTCGTGGCATAAGCCTTGCAACTTCATGATAATTTCATAGTTTTAAAGTTGGGCTTGAAAGCAAATACCTGACCTCCTAAGTCCCAAAACACAAGTTTTGCATCTGAAGCTTCAATACGACCAATGTTCAATCCGACTGTTGGAACAATCCGGTCAGGTGGGAGCCCTTCCAAGTTTGAATACAATGACTTTAACTTCTCCAACAAAGTCTTCATTTTCAAAAAAAATATTAAGAATCAAGTTTAGCATACTCAATATATAAAAAAAACTTACAAATGAAAATAAGATGTAATATTTAGTGAAGAAATGGAAGCAAATCACAATGCAGCAAGAAGTAAAAAAGAAATAAATAAATAAAAGTAATATCACCATTTTCATTAAATACATGCACACTTATATAAGTGCAAAATTTTGTTCAGTATTTGCATCAAAACAAGAAGAAAATTAACAAAGAAAGATCAAATCACAAACTACAACTCATATGTTTGATTATGAGGCTTGTAGCAAATAAGGAGATCAACTGTCTTCTCTCTAAGGAAGAAAAAAATAAGTGACTTACTTCTTTTTGCATCACCGACATGATTCATTGTCAAACTCAAACTCAAAAAAAAAAAAGGGAGATACACAATTCCTATTTGCAGAATAAAAATATCAGGCATGCCTATATAATTACCCATTACTGTGGCCACATTAATTGCATATCTGATGTTCATCTGATCAAAATAATATTTTCATATTCCATTTTGTATAAATAGTTGGAAGAATGTTATCTTTTATGACCAATTATGTTCTCATACAATGTTGGCCAACCACCTGTATGATGGTAAGTACAGACTATAACTAGGAATTATTTGTTACATATGTTTGGAGGTACACTGTTGATTAACAGGTCCCATGACCAGTGGCAAGCAATGCTAAGAAGAAGCCAAAAAATAAGGCCAACTACCAATCTGTCAGCATGAGATCCATAATAAGTAACTAAGATGAGAAGCAGAATGTGGCAGTTCTGTCCTGGCTGACAAAAGAAAAATGACATGCAACAGAACTTGCGATGGAAAGAGAAAATTTCAAGTTGCCAAAGCATAAAAATGTTCATTTTGTGTAGTTAGAAGGAAACTAATACAAGTTTGAAGAACAGAACATGCTAGACATCAATGTACCATGCCTACAACAGACAAGCTTGGAGAGGGTAACATATGTGTGTAACACTCCATGCTGGTTCGTATTAGTGAATGCCAAAGAGTGACATACCAGCAGAGATCAATATGGGCTAGCAAATCCTAATTTGTTTGCCACAAGCATCCCATGCCACCGGACCTTTGATTACCCTTAAGTAGCCACACAAGACACATGCATAGATATTGCTATGACATGGTTCGCCAAACCGCCCCAACCAGACCCGAACCATACTGGCAGCCGACCAGATGGTTCTGATGTTCGAAACAAGAAACTAGCGATGAGGAGGAGAGGGAGAAAGAAAAAGAAGAAGAGGGAAGGAGAGAGGGGAAGGGAAGGAGAGAAAAGGGGGGCCGTCAGAGGGCAGCCGAGCTGCCGAGCTTGCATGCAGCAAGCTCAACAGAACCTAAAGGACGAGGGAGGGAGGGAAGGAGAGGAAGAGGGAGAGGATGCTGCCAAAGGCCTCCGAAGGGCCAACAATGCCACCGCATCTCCATCATACTGATGAAGGCCAGAAGAGGGGCTCTGCCCTCCTTTTGATTGAAACAAAAGGCTTTGGCAACTGAAAATCTCAAAAAATTAGAAAAAAACAATGAAGTCGACAACAAATAAATCCAAAGAAAAAAAAAGAAATTGGGGCCGAAGCCACTATTTTGATCGAGAGAAAAGCGGAGCCCCTCCTCTAACCTTCGCCAGCATGGTGGAGACTTGGTGGCATCGTCAGCGCTTTGGTGGTCTCAAGCCGCCTCCTTTCCCTCTCCCTCTCCTTCCCTCCATCCCCCCTCCTTCGAGTTCCGCCAAGCTCGGCAACAAGGTAGCAAACTCAACTGCCCTCCAATGGCCTCTAGAGGCCCTCTCTCCCTCTGCCTCTTCTTCCCTCCCTCTCTCTCCCTCTTTTTTCCTCTCCCATTCTCCCTTCACCTCTCTCTGTATCGGTTTGGGCCTAGTATGAAACGACACAGGATCGTATCGAATTGTAACACCGGCCAACCAGTTTAGGCTCCGATACCAGCAATGCGATCCTTGGTATGACAATTAGATATAGCACTCCAAGAAGAAGTTCCTCGATATTGAAAGGATCAGTTGCTAGATTCATACTACACAATCAACACATAGTTAAGCCCACATAACATAGCAAACACCTAGCACGTGGACCAATGGTGGGCATATGACCAACATGGTACATATCAAAGTTTGAAATCTTATGGGACAAAAGTGTCCCAGTATCTATATAGAACAAGATGTCTCGCTATCTCATCCCGTCCTAGTAGCTATTCCAGTCATATATCCTGATAGATATCCTCTGTCTCTCTTTCCTTTTTTCCTTGCTTTCTTTCTTTTCTTTCCTTCATTCTTTTCTTTCTTTTCTTCTACCTTCTTTCTTTTATTTCTTTTTTCTTTCTTTTTCTTATCCTTTCCTTTATTTTTTTTTCTTTTCTTCTTATTTCTCTTTCCTTTCTTCTTTTTCTTCTCCCTTCCTTTTCTTCATTTTTCTTCTTCTTTCCTTACTCTTTTTTTACATTTCATCTTTCTTTCTTTCTTTCCTCTTTTTTCTTCTCTCCCCGTATAAATTGGTTTCGAAGTCTCAACCCCATCCCGATCCCATTTTCTCACAGGAATGGGATGGGACGCCGGGATGCCTTCCATCCCACCAAGACATGAAATCTTGGTACATATCATGCTAGCTAGTTACCAACATGGAAACAACATGCGGAACATGATAGCATCATTCAATTATGATTGGAGGTTATATAATTCAATAAGGCATATCTTCCTACCGATTAACCAGCCCCATAGGTTTCATATAAGTCTTCACTTGCCTAGAGTAGCCTTCTAATAGAGCCAAAACCAAAGAAAGTAGGCTTGACATCATGCTCCAACTTCATTGGAAAAAAATAATAATAATAACAAGTCTCAATGATTATGCCTATTCCATAAAGTTAACCCCATGTGAATAAGATAAAGCTTGTTAGATAAGGTTAAGAATATGCGTATTCACTGGAAAAGTAAACAAACTGACACAAGAGCTCCTCGTTAGTATGAACTAAATCGAAATAAAGGATAGAACTAATCAGAATAAAGGTTGCAATGAAGACATTAATAACAAGATGGAAATAAAGGAACTAGATTTTAAATAATCGAAAGGTAATAGCATGGCAACATTAAAATTCAAAAGAGAAACTAATAGACATTGGGTAATTGATGGAAAAAATCCATAAAAACTCGATAGAGAACAGGACTACTCTCAAATGTGAGCACCAAGATGACAGAATGATAATATGGGTTCAAACAAAATAAGGGGGAAAATCCAACCAATTTGATTAATGGAAGCATGACAAGAATGTGACATTAAAATTACCTTGCACAAAAAGGGAAAAAAAAAAGTGGGGAAAAGAAGAATCAAACCAATTTTCTGATTAGTGGTCATACTGACTTAGGATAGATAGCACATTTCTAGCAAATGAATTAGTTGTAAGAGGATTCAAATTGGCAGCATTGTGAAGAAGGCTGAAGAAGGAAGAAAGAAAAATTTCCCATGCATGGGTGATCTTCAATATGAACTCTGAAATTGGTAGAACAGAATCAAGCCAGTATGCTTTACTGACATGACTGCATGGAAGAATGTCGACACTACAACATTTTTCCCACACATAAAGATCCTCAATCTTAACATATAATTATAATAGCAAGGTTGCAATCATGCAAGTTCAACACCATCATTATTAAGCCACTTAAATAATTCACTCACCTTATCGTTAGTTACAAATATAAAATCATCCCTTCATAATGGAAGAAAGGAGTAAAATGGCTCGCATAGTTGATTGGAGATGAGCAAATAGAAAATTTTTGCAGGAAATGGGAAACCAAAAAATACATAAGAAAGATAAGAGAGGGGCAAAGGAATCAGAAAGCTAATCAGAGAGGGTGAATATGAGACATAAAGGGAGTACAGTAAGGATTTCCAAAATCAAATAAGCACAATTTGATGTACTATACTATGATGATACCATAAAAGATAAATGTACACCCACACTGCATGTAAAACAAAAGGAAATCGAAGCATGAACACAGAGTTTCTCAATATCTGACACAAAAGAGTATTGGACTTGTACATACACACAAAGCATTCAGGAGCACACTGCGTTTTTAACCACTGAAACTAGGTTGTATGTCAAAAACATAAATTTAAAAAGATGTAGGTTAAAAAAAAAAAAAAGCATAAGGAAGGACAAGAATTACAGTTTTTCCAGCTTTGTCAATTCCAAGAATAAGAACATGGAACTCTGTCTTGCTGAAGAGATATTTCCAGAGTCCATAGAACAATGAGAACATTTCTTTGCCGTTCTTGTTGCCTTAAGATAGTTTGTACTTAGCAGTAACTTTCAAAATCCAATAAGGATTTCCATAAAAATGATGCCAATATCGTCTTTACACGCCACTGAATCCTGCACAGATAAACATCTAACTCAAGATCTGGAAGCAGAAAATAAGAGATGAAAAACTAGAACTAGGTACAAAATCATTCTTGGCTATTTCCAAGCATAGTTGTTAAATTCCCTAACAAGTCTGTGCAGCAGACCTAACTTGTTGTCCCTACAGTCACAAAGGTGCCTAGGTAATTGCCTGAAAACCAGACTCTATACAAATTGAATCATTTTGATTTGACTTCTTTATTTAACATATTAATTTTTTGCATTTTTCAATAGTTTATTTTTTGAGTATTTCTTAAGGACTACATGGCAAAATAATTAGAAACATTTCAAAATTTATTTCAGTTTGATATATATACCAAACTCCTAAAAAATTACAAAAGAAATAAGATATGTTGCTGTTCTTTAAGCTAGAGTGTTAGAGATTGAAACGCTTCTTCAATTGTCCATCTTGCTCAAGACAAGAACTCATGTCTAGGTTTTGAATGAAACAAGGATCAAGATATCTGCTAGTGCCATGATGGCTGGAACTAGCACAGTACTTATCATGCCATTCCATGGCTGGCAAACACTGGCACAATGGCATACCAAGCATTAGAGAATGCAGCCAATATTGTGCCACCGCAGCATGCTGGTAAGGCACAAGCACGATATATAAAGTGTCATATCAACCATGCTGACCAGCATATTAATCCATGCAATGAAAGATCTTTCATGTTCAGCACCTGAATTCAAGTTCTTTTTCTTTTCTATACAACTCTATTTATTACTTGTTTGATAAATTCTACTCCCTTATTAGCATCCATGTATCATTCATAAAGAGAAATAATAAGTAAACACTTCCCATTTCATCGAAAAAAGAAAAAAGTTCAGAGAGTAGCATAATTAGAGATCAGAGCAGAGCACAATTAATCCACGACAAACACGTACAGTTAAGCACAAAAAATTCATAGCAAGTGAAGCCAAAAATTAAAACAATTGAAGGGGAAAAGCCACAGATAGCACGCAAATGTACAGAACACACAAAAAATCCCAAGTTAGAAATGGGAGATCCACATCTACGGTTGAATCAAGGCGGAATATCTGCATCTAGGGTTACAGGGAAAGGAATACCTCACCGCCAGGGAGAAGAGGATAGAGAACGGAGAGGAGGAGATCGCCGGCCGGAGGGGAGAAAGGGAAGAGAGGAACGGAGGAAAGGAGGGGAGAGAGAACGACGAGATCGACGAAGGGGAGAGAGGAGTCGGAAGAGTCCTTTTCCTAAGTAATATAAAAAAAAAAACTTAATTACAAAAATAATTCAACTTTTAACCTATTTATCGATTTGATGTAAAAACAATAAAATATCATTCAAAATAATATTTTATCATCCACGACACCCATCCTTCATTTTCCACGTAGATCATGTTAAAAAAAAAAAATTTAAAAATATTATTTTGTGTGACATTTTTAAAAACACCGTTCTAAACCGTATTTTTAAAAATACCAAGCCAAATAGTACTTTTAAATATTTTTAAAAAAATCAAAAAATAATCAAAAAATAAAAATTATAATTTTCAATTTTTTTAAAAATAAAATTATAATTTTAAAAAAATAAAAAATTATCTTTTTATTTTAAATTATTTTTTAAAAAAAATATATGAAAAAAATTATTATAAAAAAATTTAAAATATCATAAAAATTAAAAAGAAATAAAAATTATAATTTAAAATTTTAAGAAAATAAAAATTTTAAATTTAATTCAAATAAAAATCATCGACAATCACCTTTTCGAATTAATTTTTTTAAAAAAATATCATAAAAGAAGAAAAAAAATATAAAAAAATTAAAAATTATAATTTGGAATGAATTTTTAAAAATTAAATTTTAAATTTTAATTAAAATAAAAAAAATAATTTTAAATTATTTTCTTCATTCAAATTTAATTTTTTAAAAAAAAATATGTAAACTAAAAAAAAATCTAAAAAAAACTTTCTCAAAAAATTTAAAAAATAAAAAATACCCACAAAAATTGAAAAAGAAATGAGAAAAAAATTATAATTATAATTTTAAATAAAAATAAATAAAATTTTAATTTTAATTCAAATAAAAACCATCATTTAAAATTACTTTCCCAATTTTAAATTATTTTTTTTTAAAAATATGTAAAAAAATAAAAAATAAAAAAAATAACATAATTTTAAATTTTAAAAAAATTAATTTTTAAATTTTAATTAAAATAAAAAATATCATTTCAAATTACTTTTTCCATTTCAAATTATTTTTTTAAAAAACATTCCAAACAAAGAAGTAAAAAATGAGAAAAAAATGAGAAAAAATATAAATTTAAAATTTAAAAAATAAAAATTTTAATTTTAATTCAAATAAAAAATAATTTTAAATTATTTTTTTCATTTAAAATTAATTTTTTTAAAAAAAAATTTAAAAAAAATCTTAAAAAATTAAAAAAATAAAATATACCATAAAAAAGATAAGATGAGAAAGAAATGAGAAAAAATATAAGTTATAATTTTAAATTTAAAAAAATAAAAATTTTAATTTTAATTCAAATAAAAAATATTATTTCAAATTATTTTTCCCATTTAAAATTAAATTTTTTTAAAAAATATTTCAAAAAAAATAAAAAATTAAAAACATAAAAAGTACCATAAAGAAGCCAAAAATTTAAAAAAATAGAAAAAAATAAAAATTATAAATTTAAATTTAGAAAAAATTAAATTTTTAATTTTAATTAAAATAAAAAATATCATTTCAAATAATTTTTTCCATTTTAAATTATTTTTTTAAAAAATATTCAAAACAAAGAAGAAAAAAATGAGAAAAAAATAAAAAGTATAAATTTAAATTTTAAAAAATAAAAATTTTACTTTTAATTCAAATAAAAAAGATAATTTTAAAATATTTTTTCATTTAAAATTAAAATATATCATTAAATTAAAAAATTAAAAAATATAATTATTTTTAAGAAATATTCCAAAGAAAATTTTAAAAAATTAAAAAAATAAAATATATCATAAAAAAAGAAAAGATAAGAAAGAAATGAGAAAAAAATATAATTCAAATAAGAAACATCATTTCAAATTACTTTCTTTATTTTAAATTAATTAATTTTTTTTTCATACCGCACCATATGTAACTATACGTGTCCGTACCAAATCGAGATGTACCAATACGGTCCGATTCATCTCATAATTAAATTATTCGATATATGATAAATATTTATGTTATAATTTCTATAGTCCTTTTAGCATAACTTTTTCTCTCCTAATGTTCTGAGACACATTCGAGTATGTGTATCCATATCTACAAAGCATAATATCTGTTCACTTGAAATTAAATAATATAAAATAAAATTAATATTTAATAATATTAAATAGAAAAAATATCAAGCGTACAAAAAATAGTACAATAAATGTTACAAAAATACTAAGTACAAATCTAAAAAAGACTAAGTCCCATAAGGACGTCGTGGTACCCATGGTCATTTGGACCTTCTCAGGAAGGTCCTCACCGGCTGCTCCTGCTCCTGCTGTGACGGTTCCTCCCCTATATCAGTGGAGGAGGTCTACTAGTCATGCTGCTCAGGAATAACTGATGCTGTCGGATCATCTACGGACTGAACGACCCACTCAACCCTCTCATCTGGATACACGGATGGACCTGAAAAGAAAGTATCATACTCATGTGGCCAACTGGTACCCGGTGATGTCATCTGGGGGATGTAGGAAGAAGAAGGTGCTGCCATCTGTGGATCAAAAGGCGGTGGCATATGTGCAGCATCTAGTGATGACATCTGCGGAATATGCAGAGATGGCATATGTGGAACATATGGTGACGGCGTATATCTCATATCTGGTGCATCGGCTGCTCTATACCAAGGTGCACAGTTATATGGATCAATACCAATCGCCACCAATGTTTCGGAACTTGCTCTCTCTATCTCATGCAATATCCGAATCCGTTCGTCCTCATCAGTCGTAGATAAAACACGACGAGTGTCCAACACAACATCCGACATAGAATCAGTCTACAAAATAAAAATAAAACAGTCAATATACAGTAAAATATAAAATAAAAATATAACACAAACAACATAAACTAATTTTCGTAATCTTACCAAAAGACGCATAGCAGAACTCTCACCTTCGTATCCAAGAACTGCATACCGAGACTGTCCAATGACTCACACTGTAATGCTAAAAAATCAAGCCATGTAGTCATCGGTATATGAACGGCCTCTCAAAATAGGATCACCATGAACAATGTGATCTCGACGTCCATCCCAAATATCGATATACTCTGCATGTCTGATACGCCAGTCAATACGAGCTCTCCCTCATCAATCAATACGATGAAGTGCCTGACTGGTATCAAACTGCTCTGGGATACCCTAAATCTGACCAAACTGCCACAGGACACGATCGAAAAGATGCCACTCTACCATATCAAAATAAATAAGTGGCACCCTAGCAGTCCATATGTCATGTCCAACTATACACATCTGTAGCACTATAGCCAATATCTCATCTGTATATGGCTCCCACAAAAACTGATAGAGTTAAAATAAAAAAAATTAGTAATCTAAAATTTTAATAGATTATGAAAACTGTAAAATGATATTTACAAAAAATTTAAAATTTATCCGTCTATATGTATCAACTAATGTATCCAACTGGCACCTATAAATCCATGCCACTCTCGTCAATACGTGATGAACGTTGAATACAATGTTCTATCTGTTTCACAATCTACTCATGTTAAATAAATTTTATCGAATTTAAAATAGTAAGTTTCAAATAAAAAAATAATATTTTTATACCTATATCTCAATGATCCGTCTAGTCTGAATGGAACATCAGGATCATGCTGCTCTGATGGCATCTCGAGCAACTATCATCGTAATGGACTGATAGTCGGCATATGCTTTCATACCTAAATCTGCAAATTTCAAAAAAATCATATATGATATATCCAATGTGAAATATAACTGAATATTAAAAATAAAAATTTATAATTCACATATCTGTAATAATACAAGATAACCACCAATCTCACTCTGATCAGCATCAGAACTCCGATACATAGCTCTGTATAGGCAAGCTAGTACTGCACTACCCCAATTGAGTGTACGAGCGAAGTCTAAATCCTCTAATAATGGCAAAAATATCAACTTCAACTTATTCGATGAAGTATCGGGTAACAAGACACCACCTAACAACCGCAGTACCTGACCCCTAACATACTGCTGCACCATCTCCTCTGGTGCATCATCTACAATATGAAAATGTCGATAACGATCATCCAAACACTCAATCCTGAGTCGTAAATGATCGAAAAAGTGTGCGTCGGGCTCAAACCCTAGCAATCGCAAGCACAAAGCCTACCACTTTGGAATGGTAAGCATGGGATCAACTCCGGTAACTGGATCACCACCAACTGGTAGTCCAATAAGGATGCTGACATCCTGTAAAGTGATAGTCGCCTCACCAAATGAAAGATAAAATGTGTGTGTTTATGGATGCCATCTCTCAAGCAAAGCAATAATAAGACCAACGTCCATCTGTATACAACCAATCCGATATACTCCATAAAATCCAAGATATCGTAAATAATCCAGCACTCTATGTGGAATGTCCTCTGTCCTTCAGAAGTCAGCATCGAATCATCGTACACGAAGTTGTGGATTTGAGGGCAATGGTTCTTTTCTTTTTGACTTCATCCTCTTGATGTTGCTTCATGCTAAGTTCATGAGTCATCAAGGATCCAAGAAGCTCTTCTAGAGGTAGAGTGTTCAAGTCCTTTGCTTCTTGGATGGCAGTTACCTTGGCTTCCCAAGTTCTTGGCAGTGACCTAAGAATCTTCCTTACAAGTTCACTGTTAGTATAAGATTTGCCAAGACTCTTTAAACCATTGATTATATCAGTAAAACGAGTAAACATAGCAGTTATGGACTCATCATGCTCTATTTTGAACAATTCATATTTATGTACAAGCATGTTTATTTTAGACTCTTTTACTTGATTTGTTCCCTCATGGGTTACTTCTAACCTATTCCATATTTCTTTAGCACATGCACAAGTAGAAATGCGATTAAATTCACTTGCATCTAATGCACAATAAAGAACATTCATGGCTTTGGCATTTAATTGTGCCAATTTCTTGTCAACCTCATCCCATTCTTTCTCGGGTTTGGTTGATTCCTCACCATCTATAATCTTGGTGGGTGTGTGAGGACCATTCACTATGATACTCCACATATCATAGTCGAGTGCTTGTATGAAAATCTTCATCCGAGCTTTCCAATAGGTGTAATTAGACCCATTGAAAAGTGGAGGTCAGTTTGTTGATTGCCCCTCGGCTAGAGAAATACCAACATGGGTTGCCATAGATCTTTGGCTCTTTGATTATTAGATCAAAGAAGGGCTAGAGCACCGGCTCTGATACCACTTGTTGCCCAGCTATGCAACCCAAGAGGGGGGGTGAATTGGGTTTCTAAAAATTTTAAGCCCAACAGATTACTTATGAAGAACAAAATAAAGATTTTAATTCAATATTAATTACCTAAAGCAGGAATGCAAGAATATAATTAAGATATAAAGTGAAGCGATAAAGCACACCACAAACACAAGAATTTATAGTGGTTCGGTGCTAACCTTGCACCTACATCCACTCCCCAAGATCCTACTTGGGAATTTCAATCCACTATCCTTTGTATTCAACCCGAATACAAAACGTCGGAAACTCCGACACTAGCTATCCCAAGCTAGATCACTTGTTTCTCGGGTACAAGTAAACCCAAAACACTCCGATTTTAGGTTCGGATCAACCTTTCCTTGTTTTGGAAATCCTCCAAAAACAAGAACAAAAACTTACAAAGAGTAAGAATATTTAGAGCACGGATTAATACAATAACAGCTCCTTAAATGAGCAAATATAACAATAAAAACTTTACTCAAATGATGAACCCCTTTTTTTTTGGATTTTCTCAAAGTGGATGAACGCTTGAATGCTTGAGAAGAGGTTGATTGTTGATTTAAGATCTATTGAAAGCTTTGAACGATCTCTAGATCAAGGTTGAAACAATAGGCGTGAAAAATTCTCTCCTTGAAAGCTCTTGCTTTTCTCTTTCACAATCTCTCTGGTATATTGTGGATCCTCTCTCTTTTTTTTTTTGGATTTTTCGTTGATCTCAGGCTTTTTCGTGCAGATTTCGGATCCTCTCTTCTGTTCTTCTCATTTTTTTTTGATTTCACGTTTGATCTCTATTTAATCTGCAATTTCTTTCATCACGAGAAATCTCTTTTCAAAGGAGGCGATTTTTAGTGGAGAGTAGGAGGGAGAATTGCCTCGAGATAAATCCTTGGATTTGGAGCAAAAAAGAGTTGGAAAGAACGGCTTTCGGAAGGAAGACGATGAGAAGATGAGTCGTCTCACAACAGGGTTCCCGTTTAAAAACAATGAGCCCGTGGGAAGTTTGTGGGATTTACAAGTTTGCCATTGAGTCGACTCATGGGGATCGACTCATGAAGTTCAGAAATTCAGGAAAAATACAAATAAATTCCAGAAAAATTCGAAATTTTGGAAGAAAGAATTTTGCTCAATGATAAGTTTTTAGAGTGATAAATCTGAGCTTTTGGGACCAGGATAGATGTTGAAAATTGAGCTCTAATCAATTCTTTGGAAATTGAGAAATTTTAGGCAAATGGATCTAGAATTCCTAGATTTCTTCTAATTTCACAGAATCTATCCTCACTAAGGGCCTTTTTAAAGATATCAGCTAATTGATTTTCAGTGCTAACATATTCAAGAATTATATTTTTGTTTTGAACATGTTCTCTTATGAAATGATGTCTTATTTCAATATGTTTGGATCTTGAGTGTTGTATTGGATTTTTAGATAGATTTATGGCACTTGTATTATCACATTTTATTGGTGTTTCATTAAGTTTGATTCCAAAATCTTCGAGTTGTTGCTTAATCCACAAGATTTGAGCACAACAACTTCCGGCTGCAATGTATTCGGCCTCAGCCGTAGACAGTGCCACCGAATTTTGTTTCTTGCTAAACCATGAGATTAGGTTAACTCCAAGAAATTGGCAAGTTCCACTTGTGCTTTTTCTATCTAATTTACATCCAACAAAATCAGCATCTGAATATCCTAACAAATTAATTTGTGAGTCCTTAGAGTACCATAACCCTATAGTTTGTGTACCATTTAAGTATCTAAGGATTCTTTTAACAGCATTCAAATGAGATTCCTTAGGATTAGATTGATATCTAGCACATAAGCAAACACTAAACATGATATCAGGCCTACTTGCAGTTAGATATAATAATGAGCCAATCATACCTCTATAGTATTTTAAGTCTACGCTTTTACCTTCATCATCCTTGTCAAGCTTACTTGAGGGACTCATTGGTGTGCCAATTGGTTTGCAGTTCTCCATTCCAAATCTTTTGAGAAGTTCCTTGGTGTACTTGCTTTGGGTGATGGAGATTCCCTCTTTTGATTGTTTGATTTGGAGTCCGAGGAAGAAGGTGAGTTCTTCCATCATGCTCATCTCGAACTCTCCCTGCATAAGCTTAGCAAAGTCTTGACAAAGGGATTCATTAGTAGACCCAAAAATTATGTCATCAACATAAATTTGTATAATTAGCATATCATTTTGGTTTCTTTTAATAAATAAGGTTGTATCTACATTGCCTCTTGAGAAACCATTGTTTAGTAGAAATTTGCTTAGCCTTTCATACCATGCTCTAGGTGCTTGTTTTAGACCATATAAAGCTTTATTTAATCTAAAGACATGATTGGGAAAAGCATGATTTTCAAATCCAGGGGGTTGTTCTACATATACTTCTTTAGAAATATATCCATTTAAAAATGCACTTTTAACATCCATTTGAAATAACTTGAAATTCATAAAGCAAGCATATGCAAGTAGAAGCCTAATAGCTTCTAATCTAGCAACAGGTGCAAAGGTTTCATCAAAATCAATTCCTTTTTCTTGATTATATCCCTTAGCAACCAGTCTTGCTTTATTTCTAATTACATTTTCATGCTCATCTAATTTATTTCTAAAAACCCATTTTATGCCAATTATTGAATAATCTTTAGATCTTTTCACTAAGGTCCAAACATTATTTCTTTCAAATTGATTAAGTTCTTCTTGCATAGCATTAATCCAGTTATGATCATTTTCAGCTTCTTCAAAAGTTTTAGGTTCAAGTTGAGATACAAATGCACAATGATTAAGTACATCTCTAAGTGAAGAACGGATTTTTACCCCATGCATAGGATCACCAATTATTAACTTCTTAGGGTGGTTGTGAACATACCTCCATTCCTTGGGTAAGTCATTTGTACCTTGAGGTTGTTCTTGAATTTCTTCACCTTTCTCATTTTGTTCGTCTTCTTGATCCTTGTCTTCTGGAGTTGCTGAATCTTTCAGAGTGATCTCCTTTATACCTTCTATTAGTGGATCTGCATCATCAACACCCTCATTCTTCTTTGAAGGAAGATCGTTAGATTCATCAAAGACAACATGTATGGACTCCTCAACTACTAAAGTTCTTTTGTTGAAAACTCTAAATGCTTTACTAGTGGAGGAGTAACCTAGAAAGATTGCTTCATCTGATTTTGCATCAAATTTATCAAGTTTTTTTTTTCCATTATTTAATACAAAACATCGGCAATCAAAAACATGAAAATAGGCAATATTTGGTTTTCTTCCTTTCCAAAGTTCATAGGGGGTTTTCTTTAAAAATTATCTTATTAAAGCACGATTTAAAATGTAACATGCTGTGTTAATAGCTTCTGCCCAAAAATATCTTGGAAGGTTGCTTTCACAAAGCATGGTACGGGCCATTTCTTCTAAGGTTCTGTTTTTCCTTTCAACTACCCCATTTTGTTGGGGTGTCCTAGGAGCAGAGAAGTTATGGCCAATTCCATTTTCATCACAAAAATTTTCAAAATCTTGATTTTCAAATTCAGTTCCATGATCACTTCTAATATTTTGAATTGAAAACCCTTTTTCATTAGTGACTTTTCGATGAAATTTAGTGAAAATTTGAAAAATTTCATTTTTGTGAGCTAAAAAAAAAACCCAAGTAAAACGAGAGTAATCATCTATTATTACAAATCCATATCGTTTTCCTCCTAGACTAGTGGTTCTAGTTGGTCCAAATAAATCCATATGTAAGAGCTCTAAAGGTCTAGAAGTTGAAACAGTGTTTTTGGATTTAAATGATACTCTAGTTTGTTTACCTAATTGGCATGCATCACAAATTCTATCCTTTTCAAAATTCAATTTTGGCAAACCGAGAACTAAATCCTTTTTGATTAATTTTGAAAGAGAATGCATGCTAATATGTGCAAGTCTACGATGCCACAGCCAACTAGTCTCATTTATTTTAGCATTTAAGGAAACTAGGCATTGCATGTCTAATTTAGTTAAATCATTCAAGTCTACCATATAAACATTGCCATGCTTATGTCCTATAAATTTAATGCCATCGTTAATAGGACTCGTCACAATGCAAACAGATGATTCAAAACTTACTTTATACCCTTTATCACAGAATTGACTAATGCTAAGTAAGTTATGCTTTAAACCTTTAACTAATAAAACATTCTCAATGTATTTGGAGGGAGTGATACCAATGTTACCTATCCCGATGATCTTTTCTTTGCTATTATCTCCAAAGGTGACCATCCCTCCATCCTTAGCATCAAGCGTGATGAATTGTGATTCATCACCAGTCATATGTCTCGAGCATCCACTGTCAAGATACCATTTCCTGTTTCCTTCTTGGGATGCTAGACACACCTGCAAGCAAAGATCAAGTTTCTGTCTTAGGTACCCAAGCTTTCTTGGGTCCTTTCAGGTTAGTCAGAATAGTTCCTTTTGGAACCCATATTTTCTTTGTGTTTGCATATTTGTTAATAAGACATGTATATGATTTATGTCCTATTCTTCCACATTTAAAACAAGTAATATTTGTAGACTTGTTACTTGAATAATTTACATAAATATCTTTCAAAAATTTTTATTTCTTCAGAGGTTTATAACCAAGTCCAGCCTTATCATATATAGCTTTCTGATTTTCAAGGATCATATTTAGTTTGTTTGAACTTAAGGTGAACTTATCTACTATAGATTTCAGCTTGTTCATTTCATCCTTTAAGTTTTGATTTTCTTGAATCAAGGTGAATTTTTTAATTGAAAGATTTTCAGCTTGTTTTACTAAGGACTGATTTTTCAATTTCAGTTCTTTATTTTTCTTCCCTAGTTTTTTTAATTCATCAATTGAATCATAGAATGCTTCATGCAATTCTTCAAAAGTAAATTCACTAGTGGATTCAGAAGTTACCTCATTTTCGTGTGCCATCAGGCACAGGTTGGCTTGTTCTGTTGAGGTTTTCTCGTCGGAGCTTGAGTCATTACTCGCACTCCAGGTTGCCATCATTGCCTTCTTTTTGAACTTCTTTGGACCTTTCTTCAATTGTGGACATTCGGATCTGAAATGTCCCGGCTTCTTGCACTCGTAGCATATAGGGGGTTGATCTTTCTCCTTTTCTTTGCTTTGATCCCCTTTTGTGAATTTCTTTCTCATCCCCTGTTTCCTTTTTCTTAGAAACTTCTTAAATTTTCGGGTGATGAGAGCCATCTCTTCATCCTGATCTTCATCTTCAGAGTCATCCGTTTCATAATCAGGCGAAGTTGTGGATTTGAGGGCAATGGTTCTTTTCTTTTTGACTTCATCCTCTTGATGTTGCTTCATGCTAAGTTCATGAGTCATCAAGGATCCAAGAAGCTCTTCTAGAGGTAGAGTGTTCAAGTCCTTTGCTTCTTGGATGGCAGTTACCTTGGCTTCCCAAGTTCTTGGCAGTGACCTAAGAATCTTCCTTACAAGTTCACTGTTAGTATAAGATTTGCCAAGACTCTTTAAACCATTGATTATATCAGTAAAACGAGTAAACATAGCAGTTATGGACTCATCATGCTCTATTTTGAATAATTCATATTTATGTACAAGCATGTTTATTTTAGACTCTTTTACTTGATTTGTTCCCTCATGGGTTACTTCTAACCTATTCCATATTTCTTTAGCACATGCACAAGTAGAAATGCGATTAAATTCACTTGCATCTAGTGCACAATAAAGAACATTCATGGCTTTGGCATTTAATTGTGCCAATTTCTTGTCAACCTCATCCCATTCTTTCTCAGGTTTGGTTGATTCCTCACCATCTATAATCTTGGTGGGTGTGTGAGGACCATTCACTATGATACTCCACATATCATAGTCGAGTGCTTGTATGAAAATCTTCATCCGAGCTTTTCAATAGGTGTAATTAGACCCATTGAAAAGTGGAGGTCCGTTTGTTGATTGCCCCTCGGCTAGAGAAATACCAACATGGGTTGCCATAGATCTTTGACTCTTTGATTATTAGATCAAAGAAGGGCTAGAGCACCGGCTCTGATACCACTTGTTGCCCAGCTATGCAACCCAAGAGGGGGGGGTGAATTGGGTTTCTAAAAATTTTAAGCCCAACAGATTACTTATGAAGAACAAAACAAAGACTTTAATTCAATATTAATTATCTAAAGTAGGAATGCAAGAATATAATAAAGATATAAAGTGAAGCGATAAAGCACACCACAAACACAAGAATTTATAGTGGTTCGGTGCTAACCTTGCACCTACATCCACTCCCCAAGATCCTACTTGGGAATTTCAATCCACTATCCTTTGTATTCAACCCGAATACAAAACGTCAGAAACTCCGACACTAGCTATCCCAAGCTAGATCACTTGTTTCTCGGGTACAAGTAAACCCAAAACACTCCGATTTTAGGTTCGGATCAACCTTTTCTTGTTTTGAAAATCCTCCAAAAACAAGAACAAAAACTTACAAAGAGTAAGAATATTTAGAGCATGGATTAATACAATAACAGCTCCTTAAATGAGCAAATATAACAATAAAAACTTTACTCAAATGATGAACCCCTTTTTTTTCGGATTTTCTCAAAGTGGATGAACGCTTGAATGCTTGAGAAGAGGTTGATTGTTGATTTAAGATCTCTTGAAAGCTTTGAACGATCTCTAGATCAAGGTTGAAACAATAGGCGTGAAGAATTCTCTTCTTGAAAGCTCTTGCTTTTCTCTTTCACAATCTCTCTGGTATATTGTGGATCCTCTCTTTTTTTCTTTTTGGATTTTTCGTTGATCTCAGGCTTTTTCGTGCAGATTTCGGATCCTCTCTTCTGTTCTTCTCATTTTTTTTTGATTTCACATTTGATCTCTATTTAATCTGCAATTTCATTCATCATTTAAAGCATTTTGTAGCATTAGAAGTGTTGGTGCAAAAATCTGCCTGCGCCGGAGAAGCTGGAGTTGAGGAAGCCGCGGTCGCCGCCGGGACCTGCAAGGGAAGTCTAAACCGGAGGTGGGGTTGCTCCGGCAAGACCCTCCGACGCTCAAGTCAGTTCTCTGCCTCAACAAGAATGGAGTGCTCGAACGGAGAATTTAGCAGAGTTTTGAGATAAGGCAAAAGAGCTTAGAGAATAACGTATCTGGATCCCCTTTTATAGGCAGAGGGGGCAACGAATTGATGGTGACACCTGCAACCGTTTGGTAGTGGGCCGCCCATGGTCAGGGAAATTAATTGCGGAGAGTGGTGGGGTAGACTCGTGGCTATTGTCATAGTCTGTCACGTATGGCCTGTTGCGGATAGTGGGGCGGCGTCCGTTGCCGCTAGCTATCAGTGAGTAGTGGAATCGTGCAGCACCTGCCGCAGGGAGCGGGACAGAATCGTGGCCGTTTGCTACAGCCTGTCAGGGAGTAATGGGTCCGCTGCTGGAGCCGCGTAGAATCCGCTGTAGGACCTGGAACAGGATCATGATTGTTGTCGCGACCTGCCGAGGGGGTGCGGATCCGTCGATTGAGGTTCGGCCGCGGTTGGAGTCCGGCCTCCGTAGGAGCCCGGGCGGAATCGCTCCGATGTCGAAGGTGGAGCCCGGCTCCCGTAGGAGTCCGGGCGGAGCCGTTCTGATGTCGGAGGTGGAGCCCGGCTCCCGTAGGAGTCCCAGTGGAACCGCTCTGATGTCGAAGGTGGAGCCCGACTCCCGTAGGAGTCCGGGCGGAGCCGTTCTGATGTCGGAGGTGGAGCCCGGCTCCCGTAGGAGTCCGGGCGGAGCCTTTCTGATGTCGGAGGTGGAGCCCGGCTCCCGTAGGAGTCCGGGCGGAGCCATTCTGATGTCGGAGGTGGAGCCCGGTTCCCGTAGGAGTCCGGGCGGAGCCTTTCTGACGTCGAAGGTGGAGCCCGGCTCCCGTAGGAGTCCGGGCGGAGCCTTTCTGATGTCGGAGGTGGAGCCCGGTTCCCGTAGGAGTCCGGGCGGAGCCTTTCTGATGTCGGAGGTGGAGCCCGGCTCCCGTAGGAGTCCGGGCGGAGCCTTTCTGATGTCGGAGGTGGAGCCCGGCTCCCGTAGGAGTCCGGGCGGAGCCTTTCTGATGTCGGAGGAGGAGCCCGATTCCCGTAGGAGTCCGGGCGGAGCCTTTCTGATGGGAATTTCGGCCGCGGGTATTTTATACCTAACACCAGTCCCCCTACTTCCAAGTTTGAATTTCAAGCGAAGGAAGTACACAGAGAGAGAGATGCGCAGTCAAAATTGCCCCCTCGATCCCTGTGTGCAGCTGCCCCCACTTAATGTGCGCGTGTCAGAATCCGTTTTTTGACAAAGGCGACTTGAAAGGTCTTTTCGAAACCCCCGTTGAAACGCGATCCCAGGCGTCGTTCTGTGGGAATCTATGAGCGGTCAACCCTCGATAGCAACAAAGCGGATAAGCGCGACACGCGGCACACACCATCTGGCCCAGAAATTTCTCGCCGTCATAACTGCGCCAGGATCCGCCGGCTATTTAAACCCTTCGATCCATTCACGGTCTCATTCTGGCGTTCTTCTTTTCCCCTGAGAGTCTTGCTCCCCTCATGCCAATTCTCGCCACCTTTTGCCCATCAATCCTTCTCTGAGGGTTTCCACACCATGTCCTCAACTCTGGAGGCTGTTCTTGAGGGGATTGTTAGGGCTTAGAGGAAGGTGAGGAGGAGGACGACGGTCGGTGAGAATCTCTGTCATCTCAGAGGGGGCCCAAGGAAGAATTCCTTCAACAACAGGGGTTTAATATCGGGGGCTGTTGTAGAAGCTATTCTGCCCGCGAATTTCGGAGCAGTAAGGCGGGGCAATACCGATCAAGAGGGCAGAATAGACATCACAAGTCATGACGGGATCCTTGACGCCGTCGGGGCCAAGGGACCAGAGACGGTCGACGGCGGGGCGGTAGAACTTGTTGCGGAGACGGTGGAAGTAGCGCATGCCGACCTTGCCGGAGCATCTCGGGTGGCGGCCGTCATGGCTATGGCTCTTCTTGAAACAGGTCTTCGTTACTGCCGTTGTTACCCCCGCCGCCTTCGGAGATCAATCCCACCCCTTTCTCACTAAGGTCGGAACTTTGGGGACAGAATGAAGAGAGATGGGGCGAGAGATGTTACACGCACTGGAGAATGCGACTGAGAAGAATAGAGACGGGAAGAGAAATTTGCAGCTTGGATCGGCCTACGGTTCATCCTGCCCGAACCGTGCTTTGCGAGACATGTATTTTCTTTTTCTCTTTTTCCTGACCCGCCGGGTCCTGTAACGTGTGCTTCTATCAAATAAAATAGTGATTTCAGTACCTTGTTTACCTCTCGTGTCAAATAATTGTCTGCCGAACTTTTTTCCTTCTCTTTGCCTGTGTCATGCCGTTCCAAGACCGTCGGCGACCTTTTCAGTTCATGTGGGGTCGTCCTTCGCCGGGCTTCTTTTCGGTTTTTCCTGCCGTTAGGAGATATCCACTTGTTAGGTTTGCTGGGATCTTTCTCCGCTGGAGTTGGGGCTAGGTTCGAAGAAGCTCCTGGAAGTTGAAGCAGCATAGTTTTCATAAGAGGTAGGGCAAAGTCTTTCTGTAATCAAAGTCATAAGTAAAGTTCAGCTTCCGTAGAAGTCCGGGCGGAGCCGCTCTGATGTCGAAGGTGGAGCCCGGCTCCCGTAGGAGTCCGGGCGAAGCCTTTTCGTGGCGGAACCCGGCTCCCGTAGGAGTCCGGGCGAAACCTTTTGGTGGCGGAACCCGACTCCCGTAGGAGTTCGGGTGAAGCTTTTTGGTGGTGGAACCCGGCTCCCGTAGGAGTCCGGGTGAAGCTTTTTGGTGGTGGAACCCGGCTCCCGTAGGAGTCCGGGTGAAGCTTTACCTTGATGGCGGAACCAGGCTCCCATAGGAGCCCGGGTGAAGCTTTACCTTGGCGGCGGAACCCGGCTCCCGTAGGAGCCCGGGTGAAGCTTTACCTTGGCGGCGGAACCCGGCTCCCGTAGGAGCCCGGGTGAAGCTTTACCTTGGCGGCGGAACCCGGCTCCCGTAGGAGTCCGGGTCTTCCATTTTGCTTGAGCCGGTGGCGAGGTTCTCGTCATCAGCCTGGCTTGTGGGGGCGCGTTAGGGCGCTGTAAGGCCTCTCCCCCCTCCGGTCTAAAAGAACCGGGTCTTCGACTTTGCTCAAGTTAGGGCGAGGTTCTCCTCCTGTCCCTAACAGGGCTGTGGGGGCACATATGGGCGTTGTGAGGCCTCTCCCCCCATCCGGTCTAAAGGAACCGGGCCTTCGACTTTGCTCAAGTTAGGGCGAGGTTCTCCTCCTGTCCCTAACAGGGCTGTGGGGGCACATATGGGCGTTGTGAGGCCTCTCCCCCCATCCGGTCTAAAGGAACCGGGCCTTCGACTTTGCTCAAGTTAGGGCGAGGTTCTCCTCCTGTCCCTAACAGGACTGTGGGGGCACATATGGGCGTTGTGAGGCCTCTCCCCCCATCCGGTCTAAAGGAACCGGGCCTTCGACTTTGCTCAAGTTAGGGCGAGGTTCTCCTCCTATCCCTAACAGGGCTGTGGGGGCACATATGGGCGTTGTGAGGCCTCTCCCCCCATCCGGTCTAAAGGAACCGGGCCTTCGACTTTTGTAAGATTGCGTTCTCATTTTTGATACCGTCTGCTTGAATTGTCCCTAGACAAGTGGGCACACATTTTTCGATTAGGATGAAATCACTGGTAGTATACCCGTAAGTTTTCTGAGTTCCATGGTCGCGGGAGGTCGGCCCCTCCGAGCTCCTTAAGATAATAAGTCCCAGGTCGGACTACTTCTTTGATTTCATAAGGTCCTTCCCAATTTGGGGCTAGCTTCCCCTGGGCCTGCGGCTGTGAGACAGCAGCTCGTCGGAGTACAAGGTCCCCCGCTCTAAATGTCCTGTTCTTGACTCGGGCGTTATAATATCGGGCAATCTTCTGTCTGTAGGCCGCCATTCGGACCTGAGCGATCTCCCGCCTTTCTTCCAGTAGGTCGAGGTTGGCCCTGAGATTTTGTGCATTCTGGGGTTCGTCGAACGCCACGACTCGTGCCGACGGGAGTTTAAGTTCGATCGGGATGACGGCTTCTGTACCAAAGGCTAGAGCGAAGGGAGTCTCTCCCGTAGGCAACCTCCGGGTAGTTCGGTACGCCCATAGCACATGGTAAAGCTCGTCCGCCCAAGTTTCTTTCGCTTTTTCAAGCCTTGTCTTGATTCCCTGCAAAAGGGTTCTGTTCGTTACCTCGGCTTCGCCGTTTGCCTGGGGATGGGCCACTGATGTGAACTTGTGGGAGATGTTTAGGTCTTCACAGAATTCAGCAAATCTGGCTCCCGCGAATTGCCGTCCATTATCAGTGATCAGTGTTCGAGGTAAACCGAACCTGCACACTATTGATTTCCAGACGAAATCCTGCACTTTCACTTCTGTGATTTTGGCTAGTGGTTCGGCCTCGACCTATTTGGTGAAGTAGTCGATTGCTACAAGGAGGAATTTCCTTTGACCGGACGCCATGGGAAAGGGGCCAAGAATATCCATCCCCCATTGCGCAAAAGGCCATGGGGCACTCAGGGGTGTGAGCTCGGTAGCAGGTTGTCTCTGGACGTTGGCGTACCTTTGGCATCGATCGCATTTTTTGACATATTCGATTGAATCATGATGCATTATGGGCCAGTAGTACCCTTGGCGGAGTAGTTTGTGGGACAGAGATCTGGCACCCAAATGGCTTCCGCAAACTCCCTCGTGCACTTCCCATAAAGCGTAGTCGGCTTCTGAGGGTCGGAGACATCTCAAGAGAGGCAAGGAGTACGATCTCTTGTACAATTTGCCCTCATAGAGGATGTACCGGAATGCCTGATTTCGGAGTTTCCGGGCCTCTTTCGCATCTTGGGGGAGAATCCCATCTCTAAGATAGGTTATCAGCGGGTCGACCCAGCTGGGCTCGTGGTCAATATCCATTACGAGCTGCGGTTCTTCCGTACTTGGATGCTTTAAAACTTCAAAGAGGACACCTTTGGGCAATTCGGCCGGAGCCGATGTTGCTAGCTTGGAGAGAAAATTGGCTCTGGCATTCTCCAATCTTGGAATTTGCTTGATGTCGAAATTGTTGAAGGCGGGGGTGAATTCCTTCACCTTCTCAAGATATCTGGCCATACTGTCCTCCCGCGCTTCAAAGCTCCCGCTGACTTGTCCCACTACAAGTTGGGAATCGCTGTGCACCCGGAGTTGGTTTATTCCAAGCTCCTTAGTGATCCTCAATCCCGCGATTAGAGCTTCATATTCTGCTCCATTGTTTGTTGCGGGGAACCCGAAACGCAGAGCGTACTCCGCGACGACTCCCTCCGGGCTGGTCAAGATCAGGCCTGCACCAGCGCCCGCCATGTTGGAAGATCCGTCCACGTGGAGGGTCCAAAAGCCATCGAAGGAACTGGCTTCTTCGTCGGAGGGGTCCGGTTGAGTCTTCAGGTCGTCAATTTTGCTTTGCTCAGGTTCGGCCTCCTCAGGGACGGTGCATTCTACTATGAAATCCGCCAATACCTGGGCCTTTATTGCCGGCCTAGGCTGGTATTTGATGTCGAATTCTGTGAGCTCGATTGCCCATTTCGCCATTCTCCCAGAAATATCAGCTTGGTGCAAAACCGCTTTGATCGGTTGGTCGGTGAGCAACGTCACCGTGTGCCCTTGAAAGTAAGGTCGAAGTCTCCGAGCTGCAATCAACAAAGCGTAGGTCAATTTCTCTAATTTAGTATACCTGGTCTCGGCGTCCCTTAGCACGCGGCTAATGTAGTAGACCGGTCGCTGGACTTTCATTTCCTCCTTAACAAGGACGGCTGCAAGGGCTGTGGGAGAGACTGTCAGGTACAAAAATAATTCCTCTTTGGGTTCGGGCTTTGCCAGCAGTGGGGGTGAGCCAAGATAGCTTTTCAATTCTTCGAATGCCTGTTGGCATTCAGGGGTCCAACAGAAGTTTTTCGGCTGCTTGAGAGTTTGAAAGAAGGGCAGACATCGCTCGACCGACCTTGCGACAAAGCGATTGAGAGCCGCAATTCTTCCCGTGAGGCACTGAACCTCTTTGATCAACCTTGGGGCAACCATATCTTGGATGGCGCGGATTTTCTCCGGATTGGCCTCGATCCCGCGCCCTGATACCATGAAGCCCAGGAATTTCTCCGAGGTTACCCCAAAGGCGCATTTGGTTGGGTTCAGCTTCATTCTATACTTTCGAAGAGCACCAAAGGTTTCTTCAAGGTCGGTGATATGATTCCCGGAAGACCTACTTTTCACGAGCATATCGTCCACATAAACTTCCATATTTCGGCCGATCTGCTCCTTGAAGATTTTGTTCACCAATCGTTGATAGGTTGCACCCGCATTCTTGAGGCCGAACGGCATAACCCTGTAGCAGTAAAGGCCGCGACTAGTGATAAAAGCAGTCTTTTCTTCATCTTCCGATGCCATCCTAATCTGGTTATAGCCGGAGAATGCGTCCATGAAAGTGAGAAGCTCGTGGCCCGAGGTAGCGTCCACCAGCTGGTCGATCCTGGGCAGGGGGTAGCTGTCCTTTGGGCAAGCTTTATTCAGCTTTTTGAAGTCGATACACATCCTCCACTTGCCGTTTGCTTTCTTAACCAAGACAACATTGGAGATCCACTCTGGATAATTGACCTCCCTGATGAATCCGGTCTTGAGAAGTTTATCCACTTCCTCGGCTATCGCCTTCTGCCTCTCTGGGGCATGACTCCGGATTTTTTCTTTTGTTGGCCGATGTTTAGGATCGACCGCCAGATGATGTTCCATGACCTCTGTCTCGATCCCTGGCATATCCACCGGGACCCATGCGAAAACGTCCGCATTTCTTCGGAGGAAGTCCACGAGATGCGTCCGCACCTCCTCCTCCAGGTTGGAGCCAATCAACATCACGTGCTCCGCATTCCCATCATTCAAAGGAATTGGTATTAGGTCCTCGATCGGGCCGCCCCTCTCTTCAGTGAGGTCATCGCGCGCATCCAACCCGTCGACTGGACAAAGGTCCGCTTGATCGCTTCTTTGCAGGGCAATATTGTAGCAGTGCCTGGCCAGCGCCTGGTCTCCCCGAACTTCTCCAATCCCTTTGTCAGTGGGGAACTTCAACTTCAAATGATAGGTTGAAACAACGGCTCTGAGGGCATTGAGGCCGGGACGGCCAAGAATTGCATTGTAGGTAGATGGCGCCTTTACCACCAGAAAATTCACCAGAGCCCTGGACTGCTTTGGATGCTGACCCGCGGTCACAGTTAGAGCTATCGTTCCTTCCGTAGGAACGGCGTCACCAGTAAACCCTATCAAGGGGGAGCACATCGGCCTTAGATGACCGCCAAGAGTGGTCATTCTTGAAAAGGCGTTGTAGAACAAGATGTCAGCCGAACTTCCGTTGTCGACGAGAACGTGATGGACATCATAATTTGCTATGTTCAAGAAAACTACGACCGCGTCGTTGTGAGGGAATTGGACTCCCTGGGCGTCTTCTTCAGTGAAGGCTATGGGTTCCTCGACTTTTTGCTGCTTGGGAGGTGCAGCTGATTTGCCGATCGCCTCCTGCTGGGATTCCCCCGAGATGACATTAACGGAATCCAGTGGAGACTGGTCGCCCGACCACCCTTTATCGGCGGTCACAGCCAGAGGTAGCTGTGCAGAAACCCCGCGAGAAGGCATCGGACAGGGAAAGGAGGCTTGGGTGCCGGAAAAGATGGCCGGAAGCGGATCCGTTGAGCGCTCCTTTAAGAACAAGGGTGCTGCGAAGATTCGCGCCCTCCTTCTAGCGCCAATCCTGTTGGTGCAAAAATCCGCCTGCGCCGGAGAAGCTGGAGTTGAGGAAGCCGCGGTCGCTGCCGGGACCTGCAAGGGAAGTCTAAACTGGAGGTGGGGTTGCTCCGGCAAGACCCTCCGACGCTCAAGTCAGTTCTCTGCCTCAACAAGAATGGAGTGCTCGAACGGAGAATTTAGCAGAGTTTTGAGATAAGGCAAAAGAGCTTAGAGAATAACGTATCTGGATCCCCTTTTATAGGCAGAGGGGGCAACGGATTGATGGTGACACCTGCAACCGTCTGGTAGTGGGCCGCCCATGGTCAGGGAAATTAATTGCGGAGAGTGGTGGGGTAGACTCGTGGCTATTGTCATAGTCTGCCACGTATGGCCTGTTGCGGATAGTGGGGCGGCGTCCGTTGCCGCTAGCTGTCAGTGAGTAGTGGAATCGTGCAGCACCTGCCGCAGGGAGCAGGACAGAATCGTGGCCGTTTGCTACAGCCTGTCAGGGAGTAATGGGTCCGCTGCTGGAGCCGCGTAGAATCCGCTGTAGGACTTGGAACAGGATCATGATTGTTGTCGCGACCTGCCGAGGGGGTGCGGATCCGTCGATTGAGGTTCGGCCGCGGTTGGAGTCCGGCCTCCGTAGGAGCCCGGGCGGAACCGCTCCGATGTCGAAGGTGGAGCCCGGCTCCCGTAGGAGTCCGGGCGGAGCCGTTCTGATGTCGGAGGTGGAGCCCAGCTCCCGTAGGAGTCCGGGCGGAACCGCTCTGATGTCGAAGGTGGAGCCCGGCTCCCGTAGGAGTCCGGGCGGAGCCGTTCTGATGTCGGAGGTGGAGCCCGGCTCCCGTAGGAGTCCGGGCGGAGCCTTTCTGATGTCGGAGGTGGAGCCTGGCTCCCATAGGAGTCTGGGCGGAGCCTTTCTGATGTCAGAGGTGGAGTCCGATTCCCGTAGGAGTCCGGGCGGAGCCTTTCTGATATCGAAGGTGGAGCCCGGCTCCCGTAGGAGTCCGGGCGGAGCCTTTCTGATGTCGGAGGTGGAGCCCGATTCCCGTAGGAGTCCGAGCGGAGCCTTTCTGATGTCGGAGGCGGAGCTCGGTTCCCGTAGGAGTCCGGGCGGAGCCTTTCTGATGTCGGAGGTGGAGCCCGGCTCCCGTAGGAGTCCGGGCGGAGCCTTTCTGATGTCGGAGGCGGAGCCCGGTTCCCGTAGGAGTCCGGGCGGAGCCTTTCTGATGGGAATTTCGGCCGCGGGTATTTTATACCTAACAAGAAGCAAGAGAAAACAATTTAGGTAGATAAAGAGCCGTTAGATCAATTTTAGGAAGCATAAAAGATAATTAAAACGGACAAAAAAATAGCCGTTGCTGACATTTTCCGTCGCAGGGGTCGACTCATGAGTCGACTCATGCATCAGGAGTCGACTCATGAGTCGACTTCTGTTGCAACAGCCAGAAAATGAGTTTCTGCAACTTTTGGCCTAAAACTGCAGGGGTCGACTCATGGGGGTCGACTCATGCCTGGGGGTCGACTCATGAGGGTCGACTCACAGGGTGTGCCAACCAACTCATTGTGCCATGAGTTGACTCACGTGTTGACTCATGATTTTCAAACATGCATAACTTTCAAAATACAAGTCCAAAATCAATGAAATTTTCATCATTGGATCACAAATCTTTTATTCTACCAAATGATACTATCAAATCAAGATTTTAGCAAAATTACGATTTTGCCCTTGAAGAGCATAAAGCCTTTTTCAATTTAAAATTGTTTGTATCCCTTCAATCTGCTTTGTAATCATCAAAATCAATCTAGGAGCAACAATAGCGCAGGCCATCATCATGTGTCAATGTCCACTTCTTCTTTTTTATCTCGGACAACCAGCTCTAAGCCTCTTCATTCACTGTTCTGATCCTACCCATAATAAAGTTGAACTTGCGAACTTGATGAGTGCTTCTTGCTTGCCATACTGCTCTTTTCAGCTGTACATTTTTAAAATGAGTGTTGAAATTACTATAAATATGTCTTAAGCAGTATCGATGATAGGCACGTGGTGGACTCCATCCAATAGACTCATCTGCGATGGCATTTAATATACCTAGATGCCTGTCAGAAATTAAGCATATTCCATTTCTATCTTTAACGATATGTGTTCTGAGCTGGAAAAGAAACCAACTCCAACTTGCAGTCGTCTCCTTATCCATAATTGCATATGCTAATGAAAATATCCCATTCTTTGCATCAATTTTTGTTGCAATTAACATCTTACCTTTAAACTTTCCATACAAATACGTGCTATCAATGCTGATTATAGGACGGCAGTACGTAAAATCCTAGATAGATGGTTTAAAAGTCTAAAAAATATAATTTAAAACTCAGACATTGAAATTCACAGCTTGAAAAAAATTTCATGAAACAACTGTACCGAAATTTGCATATTGAAGTGTAGCCATATAATAGGGTAATTTAGCATAAGATGGCTCCCATTCTCCATAAATATCAACCAATGCCTTCTGCTTTCCACACCAAGCTTTCCTGTATGGCACTGTATATTGAAACTGATCATTAACGGTTGCCACAATAGTTTCAACTTTAACATCGGGATCTTTCTCAACAATATGTCAGACTAGTGTGCCAATCATCGTTCCACTGACATGTTTGTGATCTCGACTCAACTCCGTAAACAAACAAGTATGAGGACCCTCATATTTTGTGATTTGAAAATATCTATATTTTTTCAACAATGCAGCACGAAGCCTCCATTTATAATTTTGAACATTATTGTCCGCTGCGCATCGTACGGACCATAATTTTGAATGCGACTGAACTACATTGTATGTCCGATACTTCATAATGTGATAAAGATCAGTAGCTCTCCTTACATAATCTTTACTCTCAAACATTAGATCTTTGAAAAATTCAATCATCGAGGAGTCCCAAAACTGATAGTCAGAGTTTAATCTTCGACCAGCACTAACACAACCATCATCATCTAAATTTATATCGTTAAAAAATTATGGAGGTTCGTACAAACAAGATTGAGGTTCTCTCACATTAATATTAGCCTGAAGATCTTCATAATCATTCTCATCTTCATCATCATCATCATTACTGCTACTGTTTTCATCCATCCAACAGTCTTCATCTCCACTTTCATCTGACTCCAAGCCTCGACTATCAGAATTTATTCCACCGACTACCCAATCATCGTTCCCTATATGAGTGTCGTCTCCCGCACTTACCACTACTTTTACCAAAGGAGAAGTCACCATAGCAAAAGACACAGGAGAAGTCACCATAGGACTCTGAATAATTGGACAACTAGGGCCCGCAGTAGTGGAATATTATTCTGCAAATACGGCCTCAACACTATCGGTTTGCACCATAGGAGTTACGAAAGGTGAGGAAGGCCCAATATTATTGTCTGCTTGAGTTAAAAACCAACTATAGTATCCAAAGCTCGGTACATCTTCTTTTTCAATATATAATTCTAAAAATCGACATTCTGAATATTTCAAAGGAAAAGTCAGCATTTCTTCGATATTTTCATCATCATCAATTGGAACTAAGATATAACTGCTCTGCATTAACTATCTCGACAGATTAGGAGATTTTCATTTCAATTTTATTTCATATTTTTCTTTGTCTACAGGCATCATGCTGTATAAATGGTCTAATAATTCTTGACGTGATAATGATGAAGATACTCTAATCATTCGATTTACAGGGTGACTGTACTGCATACCAATTTCATCATTCTGTATCATGCCATCATAATATAATAGTACACGAACTTGAGTACTGACCATTTTCTCAGAGAAATCTATGACAAAATCAAAATTAAAATATTTAGTATTACTAATTATTTAATTATTTTAAAAAATTTACATGATAAATATATCATATCATCAACAAATAGGTACAGATAGATCCTATCCCATTCAGAAATTGTATTAATTCTATAGGTTAATTATATTAATTAAACGATACGCAAAAGAGATTGAAAGAAATTTCGACAGTATTTTTTTTTAGTTCTTTCCACACGACTCAAAATGTGTGAGGAGAACTAAAGAAAAATACTGTTCAAAATCTCTCTCGAACCCTCCGCATATTGTTCGAATAATGTAATTACCTATAGAATTAAATGCAATTTCCAAACTGTCCAAACTGGACAATCAATTGACCAATGTATATACTTTACAGTATCCATATAAAAATATATAATCAAATATATATTTTATATGGATATCATAGAATATTCTACATTGGTCAACTGACGGATCTACGTTTTCATGAAATATAATATATTTTATAATTTTTAAATTATGACTGAATCAAATTTTAAAATAAATCTAAATCTAATGAGATAAAAATTAAAATTAAAAAATAATGAGATAAAAATAAAAAATAAAAAAATTGAAATAGACGGCCCGCTGCACTCCCGATCCCCCGACCCCCCGGCGGGGCCCGTCGCCGCGGCCCGCCGTCGGGACCCTCCGCCGCTGGGGGGCCGCCGCGGCCCGCCACTTGGGAAGGGGAGGGCCGGGGCCCACCGCGGGGGACCATCGTTGGGGCCCGATGGGGCCCGTCGCTGTCACGCCCCCCCGACGGGGCCCGC
This sequence comes from Elaeis guineensis, assembly GCF_000442705.2. Lineage (NCBI taxonomy): Eukaryota > Viridiplantae > Streptophyta > Magnoliopsida > Arecales > Arecaceae > Elaeis > Elaeis guineensis. Next base: position 25,279,625 of record NC_026004.2, on the reverse strand, counting down.
CGTTGGGGCCTGCCATCGGGGCCCGTCGCGGTCGATCGCCGGGGGCCCGTCATATCCCACCGCTGCCGCCCGTCGCTGAGGAAGGGGACGGCCGGGGCCCACCGCGGGGGGCCGCCACCGGGGCTGCCGCTGGCGAGCATGGGCCGCCACCGGCCATCTGTCGCCAGCAGCCAAGGAAAAAGAGGGAGACAAAGAGAGAGGGAGAGAGAGAGAGGAAGAGGGAGAGGAGGGGGCCAGCCAAGGGAAGGGGACCGTCGGGGCCCACCGCGGGGGGCCGTCGTCGGGGCGCGTGGGCCGCCGCCGGCCGTCTGTCGCCGGAGGCCAAGGAAAAAGAGGGAGAGAAAGAGAGGAAGAGAGAGAGAGGAAGAGGGAGAGGAGGGGGCCGGGGCCCGTCGCAGGGGGCAACCGTCGGGGGCCGCCGTCGGGGCGTGTGGGCCGCTGCCGGCCATCTGTCTCCGGCGGCCAAGGAAAAAGAGGGAGAGAGAGAGGAAGAGAGAGAGAGGAAGAGGGAGAGGAGGGGGCCGGCCAAGGGAAGGGGAGGGCCACCGCTGGGGGGCCGCCGCCGGGGCGCGTGGGCCACCGCCGGCCGTCTGTCGCCGGCGGCCAAAGAAAAAGAAGGGGAGAAAGAGGAAGAGAGAGAGAGGGAGAGGGAGAGGACAGGGCCGGCCAAGGGAAGGGGAGGGCCACCGCCGGGGGGCCGCTGGGGCGCGTGGGCCGCCACCGGCCGTCTGTCACCGACGGCCAAGCAAAAAGAGGGAGAGAGAAAGGAAGAGAGAGGGAAAAAGAGGAAGAGGGAGAGGAGGGGGCCGGCCAAGGGAAGGGGAGGGCCACCGTCGCGGGGGGCCATCACCGGGGCAGCCGCCGGGGCGCGCGGCCCGTCGCCGGCCCTCTGACGCTGGCAGCCAAGGAAAAAGAGGGAGAGAGAGAGGAAGAGGGAGAGAAGAGGGAGAGAGAGAGGAGGGAGCTCACCACCGTCGGGAGCTCGCCGCCGTACCGTCGGAGAGAAGAAAATGCCGGAGATCATCGGAGAAGAGGGAGAAGAGGGAGAAGGGTTTTTTTTTTGGATTATATCTTTGAAAAATGCCAAGGGGGATGGCGTTTTCAAAAATGCCATTCTTTTTGGCATTTTTCTATTTTTTTTTTACTTTTTTTAAATTATTTTTTTAAATTTTTTCAATTTCTTTAGTTATTTTTATGTATTTTTTTAATAAATAAAAATAATTTTAAATGAGAATAGTAATTTGAATGATAATTTTTTATTTGAATTAAAGTTAATATTTTTTTATTTATATTTATAATTATATTTTTTTACCATTTTTTTCCTTTTATTGACTTCTTTTATGGTATTTTTTTTAAATTTTTTAGAATTCAAATTAAAATTTTTATAATTTAAAATTATAAATTTAATTTTCTCCCATTTTTATCTTTTTGGCATTTTTTTAAGTATTTTTTCCTTTGTTTGGAATATTTTTTAAAAAATTAAATTTAAATTAATTTAGTTATTTGAAATGATATTTCTAATCTAAATAATAATTAGAATTTTTATTTCTTAAAATTCAAAATTATAAATTTTGTTTTTGAATTAGAATTACAATTCCTATTTTTTTTCAATTCTATTCTTTTCCCTTTTTTTCTTTTTTTTATGGTGTCTTTTACTTTTTTTACATCAATTTTTTTTTCTTTAGATATTTTTTTTTTAAAAAATTTGAAATGGGGAAAATTTTTATTTTTTTTAATTTAAAAATAACTAAAAAAATAATTTGAATTAAACTTAAAATTTTTATTTTTTTATATCTTATTTTTAATTTTAATTTTTTCTCATATTTTTCCCTTTTTTTTCACTTTTTTTATATCATTTTTTTCTTTTATCAAAATTTAATTCAAATTAAAATTTTAATTTTTTCTATAATTTAAAATTATAATTATATTTTTTCCATTTTTACCATTTATTTCTATTTTTATGAAATTTTTTTAGGATATTTTTTCATTTATTTGGAATATTTTTTAAATAAATTAATTTGAAATAGAGAAAGTAATTTGAAATGATATTTTTTATTTTAATTAAAATTATAAATTTAATTTTTTTAATTTAAAATTATAATTTTTATTTTTTTTCTAATTTTTTTTAAATTTTTCACTTTTTTATGCTATTTTTTTTATATTTTTTTACATATTTCTTTAAAAAAATTAATTTGAAATGGGGAAGTAATTTTAAATGATGGTTTTTATTTTAGTTAAAATTAAAATTTTATTTATTTTTATTCAAAATTATAATTATAATTTTTTTCTCATTTCTTTCTCATTTTTTGGGTATTTTTTATTTTTTAAATTTTTTAAGAAAGATTTTTTTTAGATATTTTTTAGTTTACATTTTTTTTAAAAATTAAATTTGAATGATGAAAATAATTTAAAATTATTTTTTTATTTTAATTAAAATTTGAAATTTAATTTTTAAAAATTCATTTCAAATTATAATTTTTTATTTTTTTCTTCTTTTATGATATTTTTTTTTTAATTAATTCGAAAAGGAGATTGTAATATGAAATGATGATTTTTATTTGAATTAAATTTAAAATTTTTATTTTATTAAAATTTTAAATTATAATTTCTATTTCTTTTCAATTCTTTTTTATGATATTTTTAATTTTTTTAAAAAAATTAAAAATTTTGGAATGGCATTTTTAATTTTTTTTTTGTGTGTTTTACGTGAAAAATGGGAGTGGGTGACATGGATGATAAAATACCATTTTGAATGGTATTTTATCATTTTTGCATCAAATCGGTAAATAAATTAAAAATTAAATTATTTTTGTAATTAATTTTTTTTTATATTACTTTGAAAAAGGACTCGGAGTCAGAATCAGGAATCGGGGAAAGTTGGTCTGACCCGCAACAGCAAGACTCGTGGCCGACAGGGGCGCCGATCAACCGACTGTGGTTCAGACCTTTTCTGTTTATAATGGCTGGAGTTCTCTGCACTCAGCTAGCTGAAGGCCCAAAGCAAAACAAGCAGTCGAGTGGTTTGGACTTGGCACAGCTGGACCGGTAAAAGAAAAAATCATTGCCTACACTGTACGTGATACTGTGGCTATTGCTTTACCGGGGCTCCATGAATTTTTTATCTATTTATTATTATTTTTAAAATAATTTATCAAAATAATATTTTTTAAAAGATATTTATCAAATTACTGTCCAAAAAAAAGTCACCCCATGATAGAGCCACTTTAGGTGCCATCTAAATCTTCTCATGCCGTGTGGGAGCATGAGTCAGTCAAGAAAATCGCCGAATCAGCCAAGAAAATCGGTGATTGGAAGGGTGAGTTTTATAGTCGCCTTATGGAAGGGCAACTATCATAGTCGCCTTATAAAATGACGAATCGCCCTCCCAAAGGGCGACTTTGAAAGTCGTCCTTCCAAATGCCAACTCTCAAGGGACTTAAGCAAAAAAAAAAAAAATCACTCCTCTCCTCCCCACGGTCGGTCCCCCCTCCTCCCCACTCCCGACACTTAAGCAAAAAAAAAAACTATTCCCCTCCTCCCCACAGTCGGTCCCCCCTCCTCCCCACTCCCGACGTCCATCCTCCACGGTCCCCCCTCCTTCCTGCACTATCTCTCCCTCTCGGTCCCCTCCTCCCCCATGCGATCTCTCCCTCTCGATCCATCCTTCTCCTCGCACGATCCCCGCCGCTCAGTGCCCCCTCCTCCCCACATGATCTCTCCCTCTCAGTGCCCCCTCCTCTCCGCGCGAACCCCGTCGCTCCTCTCGATCCCTGGCATAAATGCCCCCGCTGCTCCTCTCAGTCTCGGTGCAAACGCCCCCACCTCAGTCCCCTACGGCTATCCCCCTCCTCCTCTCCGACGGCCCTCCCTTCTCTCGGCATGAGAATCCCGGTCTCCTCCTCCCCGATGTACCTCCCCGTACTGCCGTCGGCATTCCTCAAGGATAATTTTTTTTTATTTTTTTTATTTTTATGATTTATTTTTTATTTAAATTATAAATTTATTTTTATAATATTTATTTATAATTTTATAATGGAAGATAATGTGTACAGGAGGGAAGTAATTTAAGGAGTGAAGTAATTTAATATGGTTGGTTGGCCCAAAATCCCATGGATTCGTGGCCCTATCATTAAGTTTATATTTTTTAAAAATATTGCATTATATGGAACCATAGATCTATCTTTTGATTAATGTATATTTTCTAAAATATTCATATAATTATATTTTTTTTATACGGATAAAAAAATTATGTACATTAATCAATTGATTATCCAGTTTGGACAGTTTGAAAATTATAATTATTTCTATAGGTAATTATGGTAATCAACCAATGTGCAATAGGGGTCGGAAAAAATTTCAAACAGTATTTTTTCTTTAGTTCTCCACACACATTTTCAGCCATGTGGGGAGAACTAAGAAAAAATACTGTCGAAATTTCTTTCGACCCCTATTGCGTATCGGTTGATTATCATAATTACTTATAAAATTAATACAATTTCTGAATAGGATAGAACCTAACTTTACCTAGTAGACAGCAATAGGATGCATTTATTATGTAAGTCATTTGAAATATTAAGTACTTCTTCACAGTGAACATATGTTTATATGTTCATGCAGTTACTTCTCATAATAATTTTTAACAAAATGAATCTAAGTCTTATCACTGTTATCTTTTATTGGGATGGGAGGATCAGTCATAATGCTAGCAGTGTATATTATGATGGTGGAAGGATCCGGATGACCATGGTGGATCGAAACGCAATATATTTAGAACTTGTGCAAGTCTGCTATGCTGTCATCGGATAGAACCCCAATCACTATGGAGTTTTCCAATTATGTAGATTTTCAATGCATACCGTTGGACAGTATTTGGCTGTACCTATTGAAGATGATCAGAACACGAACATCATCTTGAGCATCCCATCAGAGGAGGTTTTTCGAGCTGTTGAAATTTTTATTGAGCTGACAGCGGTAGGAGTTTCGGACGGTGATGAATAGCATGTTAGTGTGTCTCAAACTGTATCTGCCCCACTTGCACAGTCGGAGATGGGTGGTTCTCTATCTGATGCAGCTCAAATGATCGATGAAGCTGGATATCAGTACGAAGGTATCCCTGTATGTACCATTGGTGGACCAGCAGCATCTGTGACTAGTAATCCTCAGTACATGATAGGTACAGAGTCTGTATATCAATATTCATATAACACCGTATTTGATGATACGGGTGTCGGTCCTAGTTATATGACAGCTATCGTGGAGCACGTGGAGAATGATCTTGTATCACTTAATCAGCCATATATAACATGTGCCAGACTAGGAGGATTGAGAACCGTAATGACTGAGACAACTTTATTTGAAAATGAAGCCACTGTTAGTTATGATCCTAATCCTACTGATGATGAAGATGAGAATGATAATGTAGAGTTTAATGGCAGTGATAGTGGAGAATCTAGTGCAAAAGAGGATGTCCCACTACATGAGGCACCCCTTGTTCCTGAATTCGGGTATGAAGTAAATATCTATACAATATTAGTTGTCTGAACTTCATAATAATCATCAAGGTAGACACATAAAATCTAACAGCAAATCATAGTGTTCAGGGTCATACATTGTACAACTGGGCTTAAACCATCATTCTTTCATCCTTTCATACATGTAAATCATTCAACAATTCAATATATAAACCACTTTACATTCAAAAAAATACAGTACTACATTATCACAACATACAATATATAAAACTAAAATACTACATCATCACAATACACAACACATAAAATCCGATACAGTCTCATCCTTAGGATCAGACTGGATAGTAGGACGATAGCGACGGGTAGATGAGGATGGTTTAGAGAAGGATGGCTGATTAGAAGGCTGACTGGATTGATCACTTGAGAGATCCGAAACAAGAATATTCATCTACTGACTGATCCAGACAATATTCTACAAAACTGTAGCCAATCCAGTAGAAAGAATATTTTATCTTTCTATTCCATCTGATTCTCTCTGTATCGCAGTTTGGAGCACTCTAAGAGTGCAGATAATCTCGCCTAGCTGATGTTGTATATCTGTATGAGGTGAACATCCCTCTAATTCTTCGATACGACAGATCAAATTATGAATGTCCTATCTTATGTCCTGCACCGCTGAAATAAGATTATCCAATTTTTGTTCGAACGAAAAATTATGTATGTCGTTAAGATCCATACATGCATTACTCTCTCCTGAAGATGAGTACTGACGAATAGATGTAACCTCCCGAATGATTACACTGACCATATCTAGAGTCATCCTAACTTGATCAATAGGCTCCATACGCTCCATAGTTCTAGATCTGGAAGGTCCTACTTCACTTCTATTAAATTGAGGTCTTTCTTCCTCAGCTTCCTCATGTTCTCTACTTCCATCCTTTCTAGTCCACTCATCATCATAAGTTTTAAACCAATACATTCTGTGGAGGGCTCCATCATTGATTTTGCTATCTCTGCCTAATTTTATTGATTGTTCATCCTGAATTCTTACTCCATAATGTTTAAAGATATAGATTAAAATCATGATATAAGGTAGGGATGTCTATGCTCTATCCATCGCTTCTTGTATAGCCTTGATGATTATTCTTGAAAGGTTGAGTGGGATGCATTGGACTATATGATATATAATTGCTAAGTCCCTCTCTATTACAGTATCAAATCTTCCTGTTCTAGGTTATATAATCTAACAAACAATGATATGGAGGAGTCTCATTTCAATATTTAAGTGTCGCCCATGAATTTTACGAAATTGACCGTGATTCTCTATCCCAAGAACAGTTTCTATTCTTACACTTCTATCTCTTTTACTGTCCCATAGGTCACCTATGGTTGAAAATTTTAAAATTTATCCTAGCATTTCATCATCAAAATAAATTTTTTTTTCTTTCATTGAAGATGATACGGTATCTTCTTTAAATTAAATATTCTCATAAAATTCTCTAACTAACTTCATAAACATTGGTGCTTTAGCTGTGCAGACGAATTTTCACCCCATAGCTCTAATCAAGTTTGTAATCTCGAATCCCTCTGAATCTAAAAAATTCATTTCAACAATATGAGCTAAGAGAATATTTTTATCACTTACTGAAGTTCTTAGAGGAGGTGATTTCGAAGGAGATGATGAAGCTAGTGCTTCGCTTGCTCCTCTTCCCCTTCTGCTTTCACTTCTAGTAGGTGATCTCGAAGGAGGTGATGAAGCTGGTGCTTCGCTTGCTCCTCTTCCCCTTTTGCTTTCACTTCTGGTTGCTCTTTGGCATTGGAGAAGATGCATCTTTGGAGCTATCTTTCGAAGGTTGGACGGAGATAGAAAAAAATTTTTGGTTTGAGATTTAAGATGTGAGTGGAGATGGTATGATAGTTATGGAGATGGGAGCTAGAGATTTTGAGAGAAATGAAAAGAAAAGAAAAAGAAGATGAAGTCGATATTCCAAACCAGTTCGGTGCCTTGGATCCAATGAATATAAAAGCGGAGGAACAAAGGTGCCTAAAATCAGAACTAATAAAATGGATGTAGGTGCCTACATCGAAACCAATAGAATGTAGGTGCCTACATCCTTCTCTTTTCTGTGGTAACATTTCGATCAATTTTCGTGTCAACATCTTACCTCCTATTTGATTAAAGTTCAAATCAGCTCTTTCTATTTGATCTAAGTTTGACTCCTACTTATCTTCTTTTTTTTCATTTTTCATTATAGGTAGCATCACTATAACCTAACTGCACCATAACCTAACTGCATTGTCCTGTTGGGTCACAGGCATCATAAACACTCACTCTGCCTGTTAGGTCACGGGCATCCGCTCAAGTATACAGACAAGAAGATCAGCCATACAAGTAGATGGATAAGTGCAACTTATCTTAGAAGATTGTTTACTGTTTTACTAATATCAAATTGTTTAAGTAGACTTGAGCATGTTTAAAAAAGTTGTTAGACTGATTTAGCTGAAGATATTCTATATAATCAAAGAAAATATCATAATGATCTAAGTATAAAATTTCTATCTAAAACTTACTCCTATATCTGTTATTTTGATAAAAATATTATTTTATTTTATGTAGTAGAAAATACTTTACTTTTTATCTATACGTTGAGTCATTATGCTGATTTTTTTTCCTTTCATTTTTTTATTATCATTACAATTACTCTTTCAGATATTAAGGTTTCCACTACATCCTAAAGAAGATAATTCAAGTTGTTATATAATTCATGCTTGTGATCTGTTAGCTTTTCTTTTACTAAGTATAGTGAAAATTATTTTACATAATATCTATTTATTATAATTTTATATTAATTTTTTATTTTTTTGATTATTTTATATTTAATTTTATTTTATGATAGATTAAAAAATCATGCTCTATTAAAAATTGAAGAAATCCTTCAAAGCAGTGGAAAAAATCTGAAGAATTTTAGTTCAATGCCAATTTCTATTGGTATAAGCAACACTGATGAAAGAAACAGATTAATTTTTGATGAGCTCAATTATGACAGATTTCAAATAGTTGAAGAACTTAATCAGTATCTAGCATCTATTATCCTTGAACAAAAGAATATTTATGATACTATCATAGATTCTGTGATAAATAATAAAGGTAGACTATTCTTTCTTTATGGTCATGGTGGCACAGAGAAGATATTTATTTAGAAAATTTTGTCTGTAATAACCCGTTCAAGAGGAGAGATTGTAATCAATATTGCATCAAGTAAAATTGCCTCTTTATTACTTTCTGGAGGGAGAACTACCCACTCAAGATTTCTAATTCCATTAGCCATCAAGAAAAATTCAACTTGCAATATAAAGCAAGAAAGTCCCTAAGCAGAATTGATCATTAAAGCAAAGCAAATAATTTGGGATGAGGCTCCGATGGTGCATAGATATTATTTTAAAGCTTTGGATAGAAGCCTAAGAGATATCCTTAAGTTAAACGAACCTTTTAGTGGTAAGGTAATTATTCTTGGAGGAGATTTTAGACAAATCCTACCTATTATTCCAAAAGGGTCTAGACAAGATATTGTTCATGCGACCATTAATTCTTCTTTTTTGTGGAAGTTCTGTAAACTTTTGTATTTAACTAAGAACATGAGACTTTAATTAGGTTTATCTTCCTCTGATGTTAAAGAGATGAAGGAATTCTTAGAATGGATTCAAAGCATTGGAAATGGTGAGGTTGGAAACCTAATGACGACGAAGAGAAAGTTAAAATTTTTGATGATATGCTTATTCATAATTCAGAAGATTCATTTGCAAAATTTATGAAATTTACTTTTTCAGACATGTTGATGAATATTTTAAAAAAAAAATTTCAAGAAAGAGCAATACTTGCTCCTACTCTTCAAAGTGTTGAGTTTGTAAATAACTATTTGATGTCATTAATTCTCGATGAAGAGAAGAAATATTTGAGTTCTGATAGCATGTGTAAAGAATTCTTAAATTCAAACATGAATGCAAAAATTTATTCACTAGAATTTCTCAATACCATTACAGGTTCAAGGCTTTCAAATCATAAGTTAAGATTCAAAGTTGATGTGCCAGTGATGCTCCTTAGAAACATTGATCAAACTAGAGGATTATGCAATGAGACAAGACTACAAATAATTAGATTGGGCAATCACATCATTGAAGCCAAGGTGCTTTTTGGTAAAAAAATTGGAAAAATTATATTCATTCCTCGAATGACTTTGATTCCATCTAATTCCAACCTGCCTATTAAGTTTTAGAGAAGACAATTTCCATTGGCCATTTCTTTTGTGATGACCATCAATAAAAGTCAAAGCCAAACTCTTTCTCATGTGGGGTTATATCTTCCAAAGTCAGTATTTAGTCATGGTCAGCTATATGTAGCAGTGTCCAAGATCAAAAGTAAAAATGATCTCAAGATTTTTATAAGTTCAAATGATGCTGAATCATCTAACACAACTCGCAATGTTGTGTACAAGAAAGTTTTTCAAAAATTAAGATAAGTATAAGTGAATAATTCATCGATCCATGAATTACTTACATGTTGATTCATAATATAATATCAATTCTTTGATAATATTTGTAGGATCTCATATTATTCTGTCTATCAGTATCTAACGAAGTAATTTTTGCATTGTAGACTTTTACTGAAAAATTCAACGCATTAAATTTGATTTGATTCTTGATTAAACCATTAAACAAGGTACTATCTTAAATAGGTGTTGTCATATTTTTGTTTATCTTGGTTGCAACAAGTGCTATTTGAATTTTTTGGTGGATTAATCAAGTATAAGAATATCTAGACTATGTTAAATTATGTTTCACCAATAGAACTTTGAACTTACAATTAAATACTATACACAAGTATTTGTTGATAGAGTGTAAGAATATTTTGTTCTCTTCATTCTGTATTAATCTTTATGTATTGATCATAGGAGATGTAATTTTCTATATATATTTTCTATTATCCTCTAAGATAATTCTTAATTTCTTCCTTTCTATATTTTAAACTCTAAACTTTGCTTTTAAGGAATACTTGAAGAAGCTTTTGAACCCTAAACCAACTACAAAGATGGCTATGGAAGTGCTTTGCTAGAAATTTGGTATCATGTGAGGTTATTGAAGATTCCTCTCTTCGATTGGTCTATTATTTATATTTTATTTTTTTATGTTTACTTTAATTTATATATATACTGGTGTAACTATATATGCAAATAAGCTACCTTAAAATTTTATTATGCTATAGTTTATTAATTTTTAATATTAGATCAATTAATTAATTTCAATTATCATTTTGTTTAATTTTAACAAAATATATAATTTTTTTTTCATATACTCTCCTCTTTTTTTTGTTATTCTATGCATCGCATGGGTGTCTACTAGTGGTTAAGTCATAGTGTGTCAAAGAGAGAGAACAGTAAAAGAAGATAATGAGAGTGTTTAGAGTATCCAGAGTCCTCCCTCTATTTCCATCCTTTCTCTTTTATAAGGAAAGATCTGCTAGGCCGTTAGGATTCACTCAAATCAGAGTAGTCGCTGTCAAAGCCAGAATAGTGGGTGTTAGCAGGTTGTTATAAGACCAGTCGTCCATATTTAGAGAAGTAGTGGGCCGTTGCAATAGAATATTGACTCAGTAAGATCTGCACGCCAAAGGCTCCTGGAAGCTTCTGATCTGAAGAACGGCTTATAAAGAGTCACGGCAAAAGAGAGATGAGATCGGCCAAAATCTGATGATGTTGGGTTTGTCAAGCTATCGAACTCTTGTGATCAGCCACAAGCCGATGACTTTCACATTGCAGAGAACTTATGCCTTTGGTTGTCCACATCATGAAGGCAGATGTTCGTCACGTACTCAAAAATTGAATATGTCATCAAATAGATCAAATCTATTCCAACACTTACCTCCTACTTTCCAGTACAAAGTATTTCATACTAGAAAGTAGATCGGGGTTCCAAGATTGCATGCGCGGCAAGCTTCTCCATCTTCATGAAGTTTTGCTTTCTAGGTTGAAGAGGTTGCATATTACTTCGGGTATCAACAAATATGATGCGAGTTTGGCTTGGTCGGGTAATATCTTGCGACATCAGTGATCTGCATTGGGTGGTCGTCGAGGTAGCACTTCGGATGGTGTTCCTAGTCATTGGGCACTCCTGGGTCTGGCTGCAAATCGATGCCAATATTGACACGATCTCTGTTGCTGAACTTTTGCCTATCATTCTACATTTATTACTCATCATGGCATATGAGGGGCATGCCATCTAAATTTGAAAAGGTTGTTGATGTGTCCTTTCTATAGAAAGATAATTTATCTTAATGATGAGGAAAGAATCTCGAAGCCAACCATCAATGCGAACAAGATGAGAGCCCTTGGCAAAAACACGGGTGTATTCTTCTGGGCTTATGAGATAGGCTTCAACTGATACATTGCAAAGACGAAAAAATTCTTTCTGAATGTCAACACAGCATTCCTGACATTGATGGACATCAATGCCGAGCAACTATGTGCCGAAGTCTGGAGCGCTCTCATGGACATATATGCCCAGCTTGTTAGGACCTCTCTCAACGTGGTCATTGCAACCGATGGGTCCTCGGAGAGTGATGGCTACATTGAGGGGCTGAGGCCGAATATACTTGAGAATATGGGTTTGCCACCTAAGCATCCCAGAGGCTCCAGAAGTCAAGGGAGATCGTTAGGAAGAACCAAGAGATGTGGGAGGCAATGAGATCTCCTGTATAGACTTTGTATCTTTTCTCCCTTTTCTTACAAAGAATGTATTTGGATAAATTTTGTAAATAAATATCATTTAAATAAAATGATATTATTTTCAAGTCATGGGTGTCACTTTTGTTTTCAATCCTGAATCTATCGATTTGAAATGAAATTACCACGCACGATGTAGATAATAGGCCGAAATGACATAAGTGGGAGCCAAAGCAATTCAGTAAGACATGGATATCTTGAAATGAGAACTTCATTGAATGTTTCTTAAATAACAAGACTTATTGATAGTACATTCTTAGATTTTTTAAATTTCAAATCCAAGGTATAGGTGTACCATCCGGTTCTTCAATTTGATAGGAGCCTGGTTGAATCACTTTGGTAACTCGACAGGATCCTTCTCAGTTTGATGCCAACTTGCCTTGTTCGGTAAGTCTGGAGACTTCGGATTGATATAGAACAAGATCGCCATGACTAAAGGACTTTGGCTTCACCCTAGCATTGTAGTAGCGAGCAATTCTTTGCTGATAAGAAGCTATTCTGATCTGAGCTCGATCTCTAACTTCTTTGAAAAAGTCAATTTTAGAGCGAATATCAAAATTTTCTTACTCACAAAAGCTTTCGACTCTGTGCAATGGTAGATCGATCTCCATAGGAATAACAGTTTCTTTGTCAAAGGCTAGTTTGAAGGGGTTTCATCAGTTGGTGTTCAAGGTGTGGTTCGATACGCCCATAAAATATTGTAAAACTAGTCAACCCACGGTCCTTTCGCCCAGTCTAGCCTCTTATTCAGTCTTTGAAAAATTGTTTGATTTATGACTATGGCTTCTCCATTTGATTGAGAGTGTTCGACGAAAGTGAACCATTGTTCGATGTAGAGTTCAAAGCAAAAATTTTTGAATTTCATATTATCAAACTGCCTGTCGTTATTGGTGATGATCACCCTCAGTAGATTAAATCAGTAGATTATCGACCTCTAGACGAAGTCTCTAATCTTTTGCTCGATGATTTGTGCCAAAAATTTAGTTTCTATCCACTTCATAAAGTAGTCTATTACTTTGATCAATGATTTTTTTTGACCTAATGCCATCGAGAATAGACCGAGGATGTCCATCTCCTACATCGCAAAAGGCCAAGTGATGAGATGGGGATGAGCTGGGATGCTGGCTTCTGCTAGACGTTGGCATTCTTTTGACATCGACCACACTTTTTGGTAAGATCTTTTGCATCCTTCTGCATCGAAGGCCAGTAATATCCTTGGCAAAGAACTTTATACACAAATGACTTGCTACCAATATGGTTACCATAGATGCCTTCATAGACTTTCTGAAGTGCATAATCAACCTCGGATGGCCTTAGACACCTAAGCAATGGCATTGAACATGACCTTTTGTAGAGTTTATCATTAAGGAGGACATACCAAAGTGCCTACCACTTAATCCCTCTGGCCTTCTTCTGATCGGCTAGGATGGTGACATTGCTTAAGTACTCGATTAGCGGATCAATCCAGCTCAGCTCGTCATCAATTTCATCGATGCTTGGGGTATCTTCGATATTGGGGACATCTAGATGCTCGACATAGAACTTTTATCTCAAATTTGTGGAATTGAAACTTGCTAGATGCAAAAGTATATCAACTCGAGCATTCTCTGATCTTGGTATCCTTTGGACCTCCAGCTTTTAAAAACTCTTAGAGAGATCCTTTGTCTTTTGAAGGTATTTGGACATCATAGTATCTTTGGCCTCATACTCGCCTTGTATGTGACTCATAATAACTTGGGAGTTGGAGAATACCTTGACTTCATCGGTGTCGAGCTCTGTAGTTATTCTTAGTCCTGCGGGAGTGCTTCATACTCAGTCACATTGTTCATGATGCTAAAGTTGAATCTCAATACGTACTTAGTGATGACTCCATCAGGGTTGGCAACGATTAAATCTGCAATACTTTCTTAGAAATTTGAAGCTCCATCAATATGTAATATCCATCAGTTGTCTTCTATACCGATCTCTGATCCTCAAATATTCCATTTTTTCCTTTCTTTAGGGATTGTGCATTCGATAATGAAATCCATCAGTACTTATGCCTTTATTGCCATACGAGGTTGATACTCGAGTCGAACTCTCCGAGCTTGATCGCCCACTTCGCCAAATGATCAGATATATCCAGCCTTCAAAGTATTGCTCTCAAAGACTAGTCAGTGAGTACAACAACTATATAAGCTTGGAAGTATGGCTGAAGACACTTGCTAATGATGACAATCGTATAAATTATCTTTTCGATTATCGTATATCTGATTTCTACATCTCTTAGGATTTTGCTAGTGTTAGATTGGCTTTTATACACCAGCTTCATCATAGATGAGAACTGAACTAATTACCTATGAGGTGATTGATAAATACATAAAGAGTTTCCCACCTTCGATAGGTTTTGACAGAAGCGATACCGATCCTAAGTACTTTTTGAGTTCTTCAAAAGAAGATCAACACTTCTCTAACCGCTCAAAGTTCTTTGATTGCTTTATTGCTTTAAAGGATAGGAGACACTTTCTGGCCGATCTGGAGATCAATCGGCTATTTTGCTTAGTGCCGCCATCCTTCTGGTCAAGTGTTGAACTTCTTTCTTATTGTTTGGATGCTTCATTTTCATAAGTGCTCGAATCTTTTCTGGATTAGCTTCAATTTCTCACTAGATCACCATGAAGTCCAAAAATTTCTTACTGGATCATCATGAAGTCCAAAAATTTTTTAGAGTTCACTCTGAAAGCATACTTACTCGGATTCAGCTTCATTTAGTAGTGCCTGAATTCGTTGAATGCTTCATTCAGATCGTCGATGTGCTGATCAACCTCAATATTTTTTACCAGCATATCATCCACATAGATCTCCATATTTTAGCTGATCTGTTCCTTAAAGACCTTATTGATAAGGTGCTAGTAGCTTGCACCCACATTCTTCAGTCAGAATGGCATCATTTTATAATAGTACAATCCTCATTCAATTATGAAGGCTATCATTTTCTCATCTTCAAGTACTATCTAAATTTGGTTGTAATTCGAGAATGCATCCATGAAGCTCAAAAGCTTATGCCCCAAAGTGGTATTTGCTGACTGGTCAATCCTTGACAGAGAAAGGTCATCTTTTGGATAGGCTTTATTAAAATTGATGTAGTCGATATAGATCCTCCACTTGTCATTAGCTTTCTTTATCATGACCACATTGACGATCCACTCCGAGTAATGTATTTCTTGAATGAATCTCGTCTTAAGGAGTATGTCAACTTCTTCATCAATCATCTTTTATCTTTTTGGGATGAAATTTCTCTTCTTTTGCCAGACAGGCCGATGATGAGAGTCAATATTTAATTTATGGATAATGATATTGAGAGAGATACCTGGCATGTTGGATATCGATCAGGCAAATATATCGACATTTGCTCGAAGAAAGACAGTCAACCACTCTTTGAGATATCAGAATAGTTGGGTTTCGATCTTAATAGTTCGGCTAGGATCATCTTCGAGCATTATGTCGATAAGTTGCTCCATCGATTCACCTTGATTTTCATCTTCTTTCTTTCTTAGGTCCAACCCTTCAATTGACAGAGTTTTCTTGGGCTTACTTTTTTGGACTGTTGCCATAAAGCATTATCGTGCAAGCACCTGATCACCTCTCATTTCTTTTTTTTTCATTCTTGATCGAAAAGTAGATAAGTAGATGGTACGTTGAGACAACAGCTCTCAGAGCTTTCAATCCAGATCGCCCGAGGATGGCGTTATATGCAAAAGATATTCAAACCACTAGGAAGTTAAGCAACATGGTGGCCTATCGAGGTGATTTTCTTATGGTTATGAGCAGTTTCACTTCACCTTCAACAGCTACTGAATTATCGATGAATCCAACCAGCGGTCTATTGACTCACTTTAGCCATTCTTTGGACAATTTCATCTTTTGAAAAGCATCATAAAGCAAAACATCAATAGAACTTTCATTATCAACTAGAATTCTTTTTACATCATAATTTGCTATTATCATTGAAATGACAATAACGTCATTATGAAGAGTTTGAACTGTAGTTACATCATTATTTGATAAAGAAATAACATTATTGGAGGATGAGAGATTTGCTTTCCCGATTCATCACCTCTTCTGAATGGATCCTTCAGCTCCCTCTTCTTCTCTTGCCCCCTACCGCCAGTTAGTCCCAACATCATGTTGATGACGCTAGTAATTGAGTTGTTGCTGAGGTTGTCATTTACATCGGTGTTGGGCTGATGTGATTCCTCTGCTGAGCATTTTTCTTTATTTTGGACGTACTCTCAAAGGTATCCTCGATGGATCACATCCTCAATCTCATCCTTCAGCTGATGACACTCCTCGATGTCGTGACCATGATCTCAGTGAAAGTGATAGTATTTTTTTCGATTCCCTTGGCTCGATTTTACCTTCATTTTTTCAACCTGCATATGTAATCCTGACCTTTGATCTCCATCAGGATCTGAGCATGAGGGGCAGAGAGAGGCATATAATCATGAAAGTACCATAGGAAACTCTTCATCTTCTGCTACTTCTAAGGATGGTTATTTCTTCTCTCTTTTCGAACTCTATGATCCTCCTGGTGGGCTACGCGATCTTTTTAACGACTTCTTTTCTTCTCGCCATTCTTCTTTCTCCCTTCTTGCTAGCGAATGACTTCACTCTCCTCTGCTTGAGCATACTTTCATGCTCGGATGAAGAGATTGGTGTAGTCCCTCGAGAAGTTTTTATTGAGAGAGAGCATCAGGCATTTGTCTCTGAGTCCTCGTTTCATTGCCAACATGATGACGGACTCATTGAAGTCATGGACTTCAAGTGTGGTGGCATTAAAATTGCCGCATAGTCTCTTATCGACTCCCCTTCTCTTTGGATAGAAAAGAGGATGTCGTTGTTCTTTGGCTGTGGTCTTTGGCTACCAAAGTGCATCACAAACTGCATTGTCAGCTGCTCAAAGGAGAGGATCAATCCTCGTGGGAGGCTGGAGAACCAGATTCTCACGTTCTTCTTAAGAGTCACTAGGAAAGTAAGGCAGAGGAGGTCATCGGATGCACCTGCAGCATCATAAGGGCTTTGTATCCCTTCAGATAGTCGAGCAGGTTTTGCATGGCTCGATCTGAGGCATCTTAAAGCGATGTGAGATCGGTTCACTTAGAATTTCTCACGAGAATGGTGGTTGAATGTTGAAGCTGAAGCTACCATTCTATTGATGGCCCCCCCACTGGAACTCAGCAATCCTTCGTTCTAGGTCCTGAACCTTCTTCTCAAGGTTGTCTTCACACCAGGGATAGTGTCAGCATGGGAAAAGACTTGAGGTGGAATCCTCTTTAGAGGGCTTCGGCCATCGATATCTTTGGATGTCTCCTCTCAGACTCCAAGGGTGTTAGGGCAAGCAATGTAGAGCTGGTTCAGTCGATCACGATCGTCGATGTGAAACTTGAGCCACATTCGAGTGTCGTTGCCCTTGTTCAGATCTTTTTATGCAGATCCAACGACTTTGCTGAGATGGGGCCGTCAAAGGAGCTTGCATCCTCACTGCACTGTCCTATTGTAATTATTGTATAGTAGTCGTGAATGCTTGGACTTGCTCCATCAATGCCGCGATTGGGTCTGGATGAATAGTGACAGACTATCGAGGAAGTTGTTCCCCAGCAATTCATTCATTGAGAGCACTATACAGCGATGACTGTTGATGCAATATGGTAAGGTGGTTCTGCGATCAGATTTTCACTATTTTCTCCCAAAAAATGAAGCAAAACTCTTTCTCTAGCACTAATCTATTGCTATACCTCTCCAATGAGATGGTGAGGTAGCGGGACAGCTCAAATTACCCACCGAGCTAGAATAGTTGGGTATCGATCTGGACCTTGAGGACCTACAAGAAAGTTTGTGGGGTTCTCCCATGGGGGACCCTCTGATGGTTAAGTCAAAGTGTGTCGAAGAGGGAGAACAGTGAAGGAAGATGATGAGTGTTTTGAGCATCCAGAGTCCTCCCTCTATTCCCATCCTTCCTCTTTTACAAGAGAAAGTCTGCTAGGCCATTAGGGTCCGCTCAGATTGAAGTAGTAGCTATTAAAGCTAGAATAGTGGATGTCAGCAGGTTATTATAGAGTCAATCATCCACGCCTGAAAAAGTAGTAAGCCATTGCAATAGAATGCTGACTTAGCAAGATCCATGCACCAAAGGCTCCTGAAAACATCTAATCTGAAGGGTGGCTTACAGAGAGTTGGGGCGGAAGGGAGATAAGATCGGCTGAAATTCGATGATGTTGAGTTCATCAAGCTGCCGATCTCTTGTGCTCGGCCACAAACCAATGACTTTAACATTGTAGAAAACTTATGCCTTTGGTTGTCCATGTTACGAAGCCAGGTGTCCACCACGTACTTGAAAATTGAACACATCATCAAATAGGCCAAATCTGTTCCTACACAATCGATTCATGCAATATAGATAATAATTTCTCAAAAAAATTATAATATTTCTAATTTTTTAGCAGTTCATAAATAAGTATATTTAAATAAAAAATGATAATTTTTTATTTAAATTAATTCAAATAAAAAATGGTAAAAAAATAAAATTTGTAATTATTAATTTAAAAAAAATTAACTTTAATTCAAATAAAAAATTATCATTTCAAATTACTATGTCCATTTTAAATTAATTTTATTTATTAAAAAATCACATAAAAATAAGTAAAGAAAATTAAAAAAAATTAAAAAAATCATAAAAAAAGAAAAAAAGAAAAAATGGAGGAAAATGCCAAAGGGAATGGTGTTTTTGAAGCTTAAAATCCAAAAAAAATCTCCTCTCTCCCTCTTCTCCGATGTTTTCTTCTCTCCGATGGTACGGCGGCGAGCATCCGACGGTGGTGAGCTCCCTCCTCTATCTTTCCTCTTCCTCTCTCTCTCCCTCTTCCTCTCTCTCTTCCTCTTCTCTCCCTCTTCCTCTCTCTCTCTCCCTCTTTTTCCTTGGCCGCTGGCGATAGAGGGTCGGCGACAGGCCGGCGTGCCCCGACGGTGGCCCCCACAGTGGGCCCCGGCCCTCCCCTTCCCTTGGCTTGTCCCCCCTCTCCCTCTTCCTCTCTCTATCTCCCTCTTTTTTCTTGGCCGCCACCGACGGGCCGACGCACCCCAACGGTGGTGGGCCGGTGCGCCCCAACGACGGCACCCCGCAGCGGGCCCCGGCCCTCCCCTTCCCTTGACCAGCCCCCTCCTCTCCCTCTTCCTCTCTCTCTCTCTCCCTCTTCCTCTCTCTCTCTCCCTCTTTTTCCTTGGCCACCAACGATAGAGGGCCGGCGGCGGGCCGGCGCACCCCGACGGCGGCCCCCCACGGTGGGCCCCGGCCCCCTCCTCTCCCTCTTTTTCTCTCTTTCTCCCTCTTCCTCTCTCTCTCCCCCTCTTTTTCCTTGGCCGCCGGCGACAGAGGGCCGGCAGCGGGCCAGCGCGCCCTGACGGCTACCTCAGCGGCGGCCCCCCACGGTGGGCCTCGACCCTCCCCTTCCCTTGGCCGGCCCCCTCCTCTTCCTCTTCCTCTCTATCCCTCTTCCTCTCTCTCTCTCCCTCTTTTCCCTTGGCCGCCGGCGACAGAGGGCCGGCGGTGGGCCCGCGCGCCCCGACGGCGGCCCCAGCGGTGGCTCCCCACGGTGGGCCCCGACGGCGGACCCCCAGCGATGGGCCGCGGTGGGCCCCTGCGGCGGCCTCCCGGTGACGGGCCACGGCGGGCCCCGATGACCCTCCGACGGCTGGCCCGTGCGGCCTTGCGGCGCCCTTCTCTTTCGATTCGTGACGGCGGGCCCCGACGGACCCCAGTGGCAGGCCCCGTGCGGCCCTACGGCACCCTTCTATTTCAGTCTTTTTAATTTTTATTTTTATCTCATTAATTTTTATTTTTTATTTTTATCTTATTAGATTCAGATTTATTTTAAAATTTGATTCGATCATAATTTAAAATTTTTAAAATATATTGTATTTCATGAAAACGTAGACCTGTCAGTTGATCAATGTAGGATATTCTACGATGTTCGAGTTTTAAATTATATTTTCTGGGCTTTCAAACCATCTATCCAGAGTTTTACGCACTGTCATCCTGTAATCAGCATTGATAGCACGCACTTGTTTGGAAAGTTTAAAGGTAAGATGTTAATTGCAACAGAAATTGATGCAGAAAATGGGATATTTCTATGAGCATATGCAATTATAGATGAGGAGACGACTGCAAGTTGGAGTTGGTTTCTTTTCCAGCTCAGAACACATATCGTCAAAGATAGAAATGGAATATGCTTAATTTCTGACAGGCATCCAGGTATATTAAATGCCATCGCAGATGAGTCTATTGGATGGAGTCCACCACGTACCTATCACCAATACTGCTTAAGACATATATACAATAATTTCAATACTCATTTTAAAAATATACAGCTAAAAAAAGCAGTATGGTAAGCAGGAAGCACTCATCAAGTTCGCAAGTTCAACTTTATCATGGGTAGGATCAGAACAGTGAATGAAGAGGCTTGGAGCTGATTGTCCGAGATAAAAAAGAAAAAGTGAACGTTGGCACATGATGATGGCCTGTGCTATGGTGTCTTAACTATAAATTTGTCGGAGATTTTTAACAGTATTTTACGAGGAGCTAGAAATGTGCCAATTACAGCTGTGTTCAAATGATATTTTATCGTCTTATGAAATACTTCAATACGAGACATGTCCAAGCCTTGAGATATGTAGAGGAGAATCTAAATAATCTTTTTACTCCTCATGTTGCAATTAAGATTGCTGAAGATCAAGTTAAAGCTAACCAGTACCAAGTAACAGCATTCAACCTTCAAAGAGATATATATGAAGTGCTTACGAGGAGAGCAAGCGTAGGGTTACGAGGTGGAGAAAATTTTCATACTGTTACTTTAACTAAAAAAAAATATTTTTGTGGAAAGTAGAGCATGTACAAATATCCATGTTCACATGTTTTAGCTGTGTGTCAAGAAATTACTGTACATTTTAGTGGTTTTGTGGATGATGCATATACAATTACAGCATATATGAATGCTTGGAGTGGTGACTTTAATCCATTACCATATGAAGATTATTGGATGCATACACGTATATTCAAATGTATTCCTGATCATCATCATTTGAGACCCAAGCAGAAAGGTAGACCAAAGTCAACAAGACTACGAAATGAGATGGATGATAGACAAATAAGAAGTAAGAACCACTGTGGCATTTTTAAGGAACAGGGTCATGACCGCTGCCGCAGTCCTAGGATACTTCAACACACTTCAACTTCAAGCAGTGGAAGAAATTAAAGGCTCCGAAGATGTATTTTTATCATTGTTTTATGTATTTCTGTGAGATTGTATTTGAATATACGTGTTTAATATCCTGAGATGAACTGAATTTTGTGTTTAAGTTGTATTGTGTGATAATATATATTATGTTTAAAATATATTTCTCATAAAATGAATGGCTATTATATCATATTTCTTATTTTTTTAATATACTTGTGATAATATCATTATTTTAGATTCATTAGCGTATTATGACTTACGATCTGTGGTATCCCGATCCTTGAGATAGCTGTATTCTTATATTGCAGGAGCACCATCGATCACAGACTATTTTAGATAGCGGCGTAAGCATTCCAATCCTATTTATTATTTAAATTTTTTTTTGAAAAGTCATATATATTATCTAATTATTATATTTTATTGCAGGAGCCCAGACACCTTCGTCTACGATGATCCGATGCTGACTTCTGGAGGACAGAGGACATCTCACATAGAGTGCTGGATTATTTACGATATCTTAGATCTATGGAGTATATCGGACCGGTCGTATACAGATGGATGTTGGTCTTATTACTGCTTTGCTTGAGAGATGGCGTCCAGAGACACACACATTTCATCTTCCATTTGGTGAGGCGACCATCACTTTACAAGATGTCAGCATCTTTACTGGACTACCAGTTGATGGCGATCCAGTTACCGGAGTTGATCCCACGCTTACCATTCTGGAGTGGTAGGTTTTGTGCTTGCGATTGCTAGGATTTGAGTCCGATGCATACTTTTTCGATCATTCATGACTCAGGATTGAGTGTTTGGATGATCGTTATCGACATTTTCATATTGCGGATGATGCACCAGAGGAGATGGTGCAGCAGTATGTTAGGGGTCAGGTGCTGCGATTGTTAGGTGGTGTCCTATTATCCGATACTTCATCGAATAAGATGAAGTTGATATTTTTGCCATTATTAAAGGATTTAGACTTCGCTCGTAGACTCAGTTGGGGCATTACAGTACTAGCTTGCCTGTATAGAGCTATGTGTCGGGGTTCTTATGCTGATCAGAGCGAGATTGATGGTTATCTTGTATTATTACAGGTATGTGAATTAAAAATTTTTATTTTTTAATATTCAATTATATTCCAAATATTGGGTATATCGTGAATGATTTTTTTGAAATTTGCAGATTTGGATATGGGAGCGTATACCGACTATCAGTCCATTACGACAACAGTTGCTCGAGATGCCATCAGAGCAGCATGATCCTGATGTTCCATTCAGACTGGACGGACCATTGGAATATAAGTATAAAAATATTATTTTTTTATTTGAAATTTACTGTTTTAAATTCGATAAAATTTATTTAACATGAGTAGATTGTGAAACAGATGGAACGTTGCATTCAACGTTCATCACGTATCGCGAGAGTGGCATGGGTTTATAGATGCCAGTTAGATACATTAGTTGATACATATAGACGGATAAATTCTAAATTTTTTACAAATATTATTTTACAGTATTCATAATATATTAAAATTTTAGCTTACTAATTTTTTTTATTTTAACTCTATCTATTTTTGTGGGAGCCATATACAGATGAGATATTGGCTATATTGCCGCAGATGTGTATAGTTGGACATGACATATGGACTACTAGGGTGCCATTTATTTGTTTTGATGTGATAGAGTGATATCTTTTTGATCGTGTCTTGCGGCAATTTGGTCAGATTCAGGATATCCCAAAGCAGTTTGATACCAGCCAAGGACTTCATCAGATTGATCAATGAGGGAGAGCTCGTATTGACTGACGTATCAGACATGCAGAGTACATCGATATTTGGGATGCACGTCGAGATCACATTGTTCATGGTGATCCCATTTTGAGAGACCGTTCATATACCGATGACTACATGGCTTGATTTTTTAGCATTACAGTGCGAGTCATTGGACTGTCTCGGTATGTAGTTTTCGGATACGAGGATGAGAGTTTTGCTGTGCGTCTTTTGATAAGACTACAAAAATTAGTTTATGTTGTTTATGTTATATTTTTATTTTATATTTTATAGTATATTGACTGTTTTATTTTTATTTTGTAGATTGATTCTATGTCGGATCTTGTGTTGGACGCTCATCGTGCTTTATCTATGACTGATGAGGATGAACGGATTCGGATACTGCGTGAGATAGAGAGAACAAGTTTTGAAATATTGGTGGCGATTGGTGTTGATCCATATAGCTGTGCGCCTTGGTATGGAGCAGCCGATGCACCAGATATGAGATATACATCGTCATCATATGTTCCACATATGCCATCACCGCATATTCCGCAGATGTCATCACTAGATGCTGCACAGATGTCACCATATTTTGATCCACAGATGGCAGCACCTTCTTCTTCCTACATCCCCCAGATGACATCACCAGATACCAGTTGGCCACATGAGTATGATACTTTCTTTTCAGGCCCATCCGTGTATCCAGATGAGAGGATTGAGTGGGTCGCTCAGTCCGTAGATGATCCGACAGCATCCGTTATTCCTGAGCAGCATGACCAGCAGACCTCCTCCACAGATATAGGGGAGGAGCCATCACAGCAGGAGCAGGAGTAGCCGTTGAGGACCTTCCTGAGAAGGTCCAAGCGACCACGGGCACCACGGCGTCCTTGTGGGACTTAGTCTTTTTTAGATTTGTACTTAGTATTTTTGAAATTTTTATTGTACTATTTTTTATACGCTTGACATTTTTATTCTATTTAATATTATTAATTATTAATTTTATTTTATATTATTTAATTTCAAGTGATCAGATATTATGCTTTGTGGATATGGTTACACATACTCTAATATGTCTCAGAACATTAGGAGAGAAAATATTATGCTAAAAGGACTATAAAAATTATAATATAAATAATAATAATATATCAGATAATTTAATTATGAGATGAATCGGACCGTATTGGTACATCTCGATCTGGTACGGGCACAAGCAGCTACGTACGGTGCGGTATGAAAAAAAATTTTGAATTAAAATTTTTATTTTTTTAAATTTAAAATTATAATTTTTATTTTTTTCTCATTTTTTTGATATTTTTTATGATATTTTTTATTTTTTTAACCCCCATAATTTTTTTGGGATATTTTTTTAAAAAAATTAATTTTAAATAAAAAAAATAATTTGAATTTATGATTTTTATTTGAGTTAATATTTGAATTTTTATTTTTTTCTCATTTTTTACTTCTTTGTTTGGAATATTTTAAAAAAAAATTAATTTGAAATGGAGAAAGTAATTTGAAATGGTATTTTTTTATTTTAATTAAAATTAAAAATTTTATTTTTTAAATTAAAATTATAATTTTTATTTTTTTATTTTTTAAATATTTTACTCTTTTATTAAAAAAATTAATTTGAAATGGAAAAAGTAATTTGAAATAATGGTTTTTATTTGAATTAAAATTAAAATTTTTATTTTTTAAAATTCAAAATTATAATTTTTATTTGGCTCTCATTTTTTCTTTTTTATGATTTTTTTATTTTTTAATTTTTTAAAATTTTTTTGAGATATTTTTTTAAAAAATAATTTTAAATGGATAAAATAATTTAAAATTATCTTTTTTATTTGAATTAAAATTAAAATTTTTATTTTTTAAAATTCATTCAAAATTATAATTTTTTATTTTTTTTATTTTTTTATGATATTTTTTTAAAAAATTAATTTGAAAAGGAGATTGTAATTTGAAATGACGATTTTTATTTGAATTAAAATTAAAATTTTTATTTTCTTAAATTTTAGAATTATAATTTCTATTTCTTTTTTATTTTTTTTATGGTATTTTTATTTTTTTTCATCAATTTTTTTCAAATATTTTTTTAAAAAGATAATTTGAAATGAAGATACTAATTTTAAATGATAATTTTTATTTTTATTAAAATAATAATTTTTATTTTTTTATAAATTTAAATTTTTTTATTTTTTTCTATTTTTTTATCATTTTTTTAAAAAAAATAAAAAAATATCGAATAATATTACGTTTTTAAAAATGTCATATTATTTGATTTTTTTATTTTTTTTATTTTTGGTATGGCCTACGTGAAAAATAGGAGGTGATGTGGCGATAAAAAAACATCATTCAAAATGATGTTTTATTGATTTTATATCAATCTAATAAATAAATTAAAAATTAGATTATTTAAATAAATAATTTTTTAAATTTTAATTAGAAAAAGAACTTTAGGAGACAACTGTGATTAGATTTGATGGTGCCTGCTCGCAGGGCCGGCCCTGGGGCAGGTCAAACTGGGCGACCGTCCCAGGCCCCAGGCCTAGATTTTGTATTGATGTTCTAATAGGATGCAAGGATGACTTTCTATAATATTATAACAAAAAAAATAATTAAATAGGTTAATGATGGATTTTATACGATGCTTAACGAACATATCTATAAAAAATTATTGCACGTAGATTAATTTTTTAATAATAATTAATATTTAAAATATGTTAATTTTTAATAGAAAAAATCTAATTTTTTTATTTAGTCCTAGATCTAAAAAATGTCAGGACCGGATCTGCCTGCTCGTAGCTTTGGGCCGTCCGTATTGCATGCACCAGGTGCAATTGGACTGCGCGCTATCCACCGTGCATACGTTCCGGCATTTGCCCTGTTTCACTTGCACCAGGTGCATGTAATAATTTCTCGTTAAAGAGAGGGTCCGGTGGTTGCCGCTGTCCAAATTTGTTGCGCATCTCCATACACATAAAACTCAACTTCTTTTTCAAACTCCAAAAAAAAAAAAAAAAAAAAAATCTTAGAAAAGCGTGCATCATGCACATTCCTGTTTCTACTCAACCCTTCTTTTCTAAGCAAATTAGTGGGAGAGATCGCCTCATATTGTTTTCAGAAGTGGAACGACTGGAAGAGCTAAAAGCAACAAGAAAAACAAACGGGGGTGGGTGGGGGACGAGGAGAGAGTGAAGGAAAAAAAAAAAAAAAAGGGTTGGCAAAGAGAGTACGAAACCCCGCTAGTGCCACTAACAACAACAAAATTTAAGACGAATTAGTCCGACAAAAAATATAGCCAACAACAATGCAAAAATTTCAGCGCAAACTACTACTTTGGCTAATCAACCAGCGGGCTGCCACTTTCTCAAGATTCCAGCTGGCTCCAACAACCAACGCAGAAGGCAGAAACTGTAACATGCGCGGGGGACTGCCTCCACCTGCCGCTGTCTAAACGCACTCGGTCGGTCAAGCGGGCCCTCAGCACCACCGACAACGAGAGCTTATCTATCTGAGTTAAAAGTAACAATAAGATCGGATCGAATTAAAAATAGATCGGATCATAGATGAATCGAATCAAAAAATAATTAATTTAAATTTAATTATTTTATTATATAAATTAAAATTTTAAATTTAAATTAAATTTATTTATTAAATAAATAATCTGATCCGATCTATTTAATTTATTTATTAAATAAATTAAATTAGATTAAACAGATTAAACAGATCGAATTAAATAAGTCAGAAACAGATTAAATAGGTTTTAAACAGATTAAACAAATCTTAAATAGATTAAATAGGTTAGAAATAGCTTAAACAGTTTAAATGGATTATCTGACTCAATCTCACCTAAATATTAAAGGGGTTAAACAGGTTAAACAGATATATCTAAAATCCATATTCGATTCAATTATTAAACGAATTAAACGAGTCGACCCATTTATGATCCAAATCTGTTTAGCATAAATTCAAATCAATTTATGACGGATCGAACATGGATCAGATTGACGGATCAAATCATATTTTGCCAGTCCTGACTAGAGCAAGTCAAAGACTCCCGTCACGGGCTTTCCAACCTTAACCATTCCCGTATCATTTATTAAAAGAGAAATTAATAAATCTTAATATAAATATTTGATTAGTTGAATTTGTTTTATGACTAACAACCACACATGCTCGAATTTATTGATTTATTTTTCTTTGTTAAACACGTGGTCTGGATTCTATGGGAGACCTGAGGTAAGGGAAAAGTGCCAGAAATTCTGAACCCACGCGCAAAAAATAAAAATACACAATCTATTCTACTTACTGTCATGGCCCGACCCACTGGGCCTTCAACCCAGCCTAATATATAAATAATAATTAAAAAAAAATAGAAGAAAAGACTCCCGAAGAGAGTCTTCTTCCTCCTCTCACCGACTCCCAATCGGAGTCGGAAGGAGGCCCCCTCTGACTCTATTTAAAAAGGGAATCCCTCCTCTCTCTCTCTTCCACTGAAAATCCTGAAGTCCATCAGCGGTAATCGTCGAAAAATCATCACGGAAGACTGACTCTGTGCCCATTCAATTTTCTCGCCAAAAAGCCTCGCCGGCATCGAAGGTGAGCTTCTTCCCTTTCCTCTCTTCTCCTCCTTTCTTCCCATGCCAGTGTACATGCTCGCCGGCGACTGGAGTCGTTAGATTTCTTTGAGAAAAGGGTTTCAGTTTTGTTTGGGTTTGGGCGCTGGTGGTCGCCACTGGCCACCGGATTTGTGTTTTCTTGGGTGGTGGGTTGCCACCCTCCTACCGATGGTCGCCCATGCCGGCTGCACCGCCAGTCAGCTAACCAATGAAGGGATTTGAGATCCCCTGTTTCGGCCCAAGGCAAGCCGCGGGAAGAAGAAGAAGAAGAAAAAGAAAAGAAAAAAAAAGAAGAAAAAGCAAAAGAAGAAGAAGAAGAAAAATAGAAAAAAAAATATATAGACTCTTTGCTTTCTCTCTCTCCCTCTTTTCTTCTCTCTATTTTCTCTTTCTCTCTCTAATCTCTCTCTACTTTCTCTCTCTAGATTATTTCTCTCTCCTAAGATTTTCTAGAATTTTGAGAAAAATGATGATAAATTTAAATGATCCTAGTGATGGATTTTTGATCTGTGATTGTCGAACCGTACACCGACACCCACTTTGATCAGATTAGATATTTTTAAGATTCTATTTTTCATGATTTTATTGAATTATCTACATGATAATCTCAGCATGATTTGATCTGATCGATCAGATTTATTGAATCATATCGTCTGAGGAGTCCAAAATAAATTTTTTTCTCTAGAATTTTCTCTCTCTAAGTCATTTCTCTCTCGATCGATTTCTCTCTCTAAAAAGATTAGTCAATGAAAGAATTTTTTTTAATATTTTTGATCTGATGAAAAATCTTGATCCATGATTGTCGGGCAGTGTATTGGCACTCACCTTGATCAAATCCGATATTTCTCAATTTGATTATCCATGATCCTGATTTAACCATGATTTGGATTAGATCATTTTGATCACATCAATCGAGATGTTAGACTATGGTATCTGATTAATTTGAATTGTACCTCATAAATTCTCTCTCCTCTGATTTTCTCTCTCTACTCGATTTTATAAAATCAATGAAGAAATCTCGATCCTATCACTTCGAATCTGATTTGATCTGATAGTCAAACTTTGGATCGTTTATGTCTTAATTAGATTTCGATTAGATGAAATTAGATGATCGGACTCAATCTAAACCGTTGAAATATAGTATTCGTATTCTTTCTGATTATTAAATTTGATCTCATATAGATATCGTTGACACATGATAATCGGATATTATGATATGATTTATGAACTGAAGAATTTTGGAAGAAAATTTATAGAATTATGTGGATTTATTGGAATGCATTCGAGCTAAGTAATGTTTCACTTTTTCTAGATTTATCGGTAAATTATCATGTATTTTTCTGATATGATTTGTGAAACGATGCATGAATTGGATGAATGATATTTTGTTATGAAAATATCTTATTTAAAATATTATGATGAAGCATGATTGAACATATTAATTTCATGATGCATTATATTGATTGATTTCGATACTACATGATTATATGTTTTCTTATCGAAATTAGAATATGAAATATGATTTATGAAGAATTTTGATATAAGAACAATATGAATTGACAACCTGACTATGTAAAGGACCCCGCCAATGGGGGCATATACGCTGGCAAATAATTTATCCTGAGGATTTATGTCACCAGCGAGACCAGCGATATGTCGCCAGAGAGACCAACGACAAACTGCCAGAGTGACCAGCGGTTTCGAAGGACTTTGCTGCCAGATGATTCGCAGTTCACTACAAGAAGATACACGGTGTTATGACTCTGTCACTAAGAAAATATGGTCATAGCTCTTGGTTGACGAAAAGAACTTAAGAATGAAAGAAATTGAAATCTCGAAAGAAACTCGAATTTTCAAAAAAAAAATGAATTTGGTATGAATTATGTTGCATAATCGAAATTGATTTCAAATTTATGAACTCTATATGCTTATTTTTTTTATAAATAATTATTTACTTAAATACCTGATAAAATCTGTTGAAAGTGATCATTGCTTATTGGACTGTCTAGCTCATTACTTCTTATTTTACTATTTTTACAGATGTTAAGGAATTAAGATGATACAAGATATGAATGGAAGAGTGCTTAGCTCCATACTTTTATTTTAGGTTGAAAGTCTCATTGAATTTGATGTAAGGCCTATGAAACTTTGTTGACTTTATTGGAATATTAAAGTTGAAATTTAGATTGTTATATTTTTTATTTAAATTATTAACTAATTGTTCTGCTGTGAAGTATTGATATCGTGATAAGATGCCTTACATGCTTATGAAAAGAGTTTTCTATGAGTATACTGCGGTTGTCATGACCTTCGATTCACAATCTCGGATCAAGGACGTGACAGTTATTATGATGAGGCTAAAATCGGGTCGAACCAAAGATGGTTTCCTTGGGTGAAATATGACTTGTGCTTTTGATGTGCTCACATGCATATGCTGGTAATATTCTACGATAGTGGAGAAAGCGAGTTCATTGATCTTTATTCCACTATATCCCACGACCAAATGCTCTACCATGTCAAAGGACCTGCCAGCCTAGTGGCTGGCTCACTGGTTGGCCGGCCACTGTCCAGGAAGAGGAAAGCTGATTGGCCGGCCATTGTCCGAGGATAGGAAAGCTGATGCTTTATGCCAAATGAGGCTGGATGGTATCCTAAATGCCTTTAGTTAAAGTTCCACTCTTGGATGAAAATGAGAATGAAAGAGGATACCTTAATCCTTTAAAACTAGATCCCTAATCTTTCATAGTATTTAAATTTCATTCTGATTATGATTTTAATAATAAACCAATCCCATTGAAATATATAATCATTTTCCTTCGCATTCCAATCTATTTCGATTTTCAGCAACCAAACATGCCCTAAATGATTTTCCATTCCAAGTCAAAAAAATATACACCACAAAACAGGACCAGAGAATGATTTTATATACTAGATTTTAAGTGGAAGACCCCCGTAAATTGATGTAATATATCATTAAGAATAGTAAATAATCCCCATAATAGCTCAAAAATCACTAAACAAAAAGATTTTCACTCTAAATATCTAAATCAGTGATGAGGGATCTTAGATGCGAGCGTGATACATATAAACAGCATTTGGTCCATATTATTATCTCCTGCCATACTATAAAATAATGGAAGTGTGGCACACTCCGATAATAAGAGCTTCATGAACAATAATTCACATATACATAAATGGCATTGTTTCCTCAAATGCAGAATAAAAGAAAATAAGCAATTACCCTAAACAGATGGAAGCTAAACAAACCAAACATAAGAATACAATTTGTCTATGCAACAACAATGAACTTATATTATTAAAGGATATGACCATGGCATCACCAACCATGACTGTCAACTAAAATAAATATATAAGAATACAAGTGAGATATCCACGTTACTCCATGCTTGCAGATACTCAAACTAAGGCCTGGAAGAATTAAATTCCAACAAGACATATAAGTCTTAAACAAGAAAAAGCAAAGGAAAAACAAAAAGTTACAAAATAGGTGATCCATCAGCCAACTAGCTCCCATGACTTCGTAGAGATGCTAGCATACTCTGGCACAAGCTACCACTTGAAGAACTCCCTTAACTGCTAATCTAAGACTCAAGGAAACTTGCTTGATGTGGAGCATTTTGATGCGACATGTTTTCTGTATGATTGCACACTTTAAAATAATACCGCCCTCTGATGACAGCATACCTTTCAAATTATTAATCAGATCAATGATGACAGGAGTACAATGCAATTGCAATATATTATCATGAAAGGCAGTAGCTATGACTATGCAAGAACCAAATGTTTGCCTGCTATTTAGATATTCAGTGGCTCTGCCTCATCATCCCTCTCCTTCATTGCTGTCCAATCCTGTGTCTCTGTTAAGAATCATTAGCAATGAGAAATTGGCTAAAAGAAAAAAGCATTCATGTGCTGGTTTGGAAGTAGCAACTGGTGAAAAATAAATATGTTACATAGGTTATTTCAAATTTTTCATTATTTGTCTGAAAATACAGCATGTTGGTTGAAGCATTTAAGCATTTAGATATTGGAAACCAAAAAGTCACGAGCTTAATTACTATTATAGAGGGAACCCAGATTTACAAATGAAAATAAGTTTCATACTTGCTCTTGCCAGTTGATAAAAATCACAACTTAAAACTAATGGTTATACAAATAGAAATCTTCACTGTCACAAACATGCAAACCAAAACCCACTGAGTTACCTTATTCTGAGCCAACAGACTTGATCTCAATGAAATGGATTTGGATTAATGGACCAATGACTAAGGTACTGGAACTTTTATGGCAAGTGTAACATCAATCCCATAAGAATTGGTGCCTGTCATAAAACCTGGGAGGATGCTTGTCTTTAAGGAAATTCTTTTTTTTTTTTTTTGGTAAGGGTCTTTAAGGAAATTCTTCATTAATTATAACAGAATTGAAGCTTGCTTCACCAGCGAACAAGCCTCCAATAAATCAGAGACTTGGAAATAATTTAGATTAAGGACAAGAAACTGATGTTTATATCAAACTACATTCGTTTTTCAGGTGCAAAGTACAAGAGGAAAAAGCAATCCAGTGCATGCTGATGAAAAAGTTGCAGGCATAGCAGCCTGATAATGATTGAACACTTATTTAAGATACAGTTGGCAAATAAGTTGTTAAGTTCCTTGATTTGCTTTTTGCATTTCCATATATACAATTATACAAACAGCAAAATTCTGCAGTTTGGTTCTCTCCTTTTCCAGGAAAATTTATGTCAGGCAGGAAAGGCAATGCTTTTCACTCTCAGGAGACCACAGGGTTTTAATTCAAGGTAGCTATGATATTTGTCCGGTTTAAATTTTAGAAGTCAAGAGCAGAAAAGTATTTAAAAAGCAAGGAAGTTTCTCTTGAGAGGCAAGTAGACCCCAAATAGTTGGGACAAGGCTCAATGATTATATAAACTGTGGAGGTAGTATTCTTGCAAGTGTTTATAAAATTGTAGGAAGAGAAGATTGTGATTTTTCAGGCCCAAGCCAAAGCTGCATAACTATGTTTATTCAAATTGACATAGCAAAAGAATCCCTAAGTATTAAGAGTTGAGAGCAGGATTCACCATCTCAGTACTACATCCCGTATTGGTATCATCTTATTACAGCATTGGTACACCCTGTATAGAATCCGGTTTGGCATACCGAGTATCGGTATTGCCCCCATAAAGCATACTGATTTGGTACCGGTCGGTATGCATCGATACTGACTGGTATAGCAAATCTTGGTTGAGAGTATAAATATTTTTAACACAAACAAGTGATATGCTGGACTTACTTGATCGGTGGCTCTCAGCAACCACCATCAGCCGCCTTTGCAAGATGGAGGCAATGAAAAGGAAAATGGAGCACATGCCAAACATGACAGTCATAGGGAATGCATCCACCTTCAAAACAGCAGTAGAAAAATCCATAAGATAATTGACACGTTGTACATTTACTTTCAAACCAATTAAGTATAATAAAAAAATACTGCAGGAAAAATGAGTAAGCACATACTGCAAATAATAATGACACAATAATGACCCTAGTTAATATGAATGAGCACATGCTGCAAAATGCAGAAATGTATTGATAAACATTACACTTTAAACTGCAACAGCACTACCATATCGTCTACAGAGCTATGTTATAATGGAAAAATAAGCAAAGCAGTTAGGTGATTACATTGTAAAGCACAATGCACACAAATATGTTAAGGGGAATGCGGAAGAAGTTCATGATTGTGCTCCTCGCCTCCTCAGGAATGTACTGAGATCTCATCTTCATAATAGATGGCCAAAATATCCCTACGCATGCTTCGAAGGTACAGAAACCAACTAGCAGAATACAGCCCCCTATTGAGATGCTCCCACCTTTTACAGATGAAGATGTTACCAAGAACTGTTCAAAAATGGCAGCAAAAGTGAGAATGATTACATGCAAAGAGTTTCATGATAGAAGAAGCAAACAGGAGACTTACACTGGTGATAACAGGAAGGAGGAGAGTGATTGATGAGATTGCAAAAACAACTTGCATGTAACCTTCAACTTTCGCACGGGCCATTAGCCGAGATGCAATGGAGCTTCCTAGCATCGAAGACAACATGAAGGTAGCAAAAATAAAACCATGAGGAATGTCCTCATCGTTTGGGCTTAAAGCAGGAGTCCACAAGAATACAAAGGTATACATTGAGCCTTCAAACAGTGATTGAATGGCACCCAGCAAAGCAATTTTCTCATCTGAAATGACAGATTATCATAATATAGACATCAGTGACCATATTAGTAAGAACATCACCTTCAAACATGTAAAGAGAGTAATAAGCACACTAACCAGAAGCAATAGCTACTGCAGCAACCTTAAATTGGCTAAGTAAGTCCTTGCTTTCTGAAGGATCTCCATAATTTTCACCCCATGTTGATAAGATAATCGCCATGCCAATTGCTAGGAAACATGCAGCAGCATCAAAGGGGGACACAGGGCCAAAACCCAAAGTATCAGTCAGTAAATTAGCGAACAGCCCACAGACAATGGCTACGAGACCATTGCCAATGAATATAGCCTTTGAAAAAGTTAGGGAGAGCCACTGTGGTTCAAAGCCCCTCTGTACAAGATTTGTGAAAGGGATATCAGCATGAAGCATACAAATTTGATACTAAAGCTAAGAAAGACAGCCTGTGCTTCCAGGTAAGAAAACAGCAAATTCTATGGATGTCTTCACAAATAAAAATTTGCGAGTACTAACCCAACATCTGAATCAGACACTTAAGAATGTAGCAGCATTATTTGGTTCTTATTATTTCTGTTGCTTGCAAATTGGCTCAGGTGAAATTTCCGGTGGCTTCAAAACTGAACACCACAAATTCCAATGCATGGGACTAACTATCTATTTATGTGCCTGCATATGGTATACTTGTATGTATGCATATTTTGACTTTTGAGATTAGCTAATTATCATATTAAATTAGTTTTCTACAATCTTCTTGAAAAATCATAATAACAGTTGACAAAACATATAAACGTATACAGCATCTATCATCAATTAAGCAAAAGAATGTGATAAAGTAGCATAGTTGACATTTAAATGCAATTGATCCACCAAACATGCAAATCCATATGAATCTTAAGTCAAGGGATACTATTTCTCATAATTATGTTTTAGCATTTCTTAATAAATTTTAGATATCTGTAATATGTTTCAGTAGCTTAGACGAAAGGAATAACAAAACAATATAATAAGACATGAAGTTCTCCAGGATTTAGTCATGCAAATTTTAGATATTATAATATAGAATGAAGATCTTTTGTTTAGAAGAATCCCAGAAGAATACCCATATAAATAACTAGCTACTAGGACCTTAAAGCATAATCTATCACAGAAGGGGTCAATAATGTACATCAAGCCTTAACAGTGACATCACATATGCAGCACCACTACCACTAGCTCAAAGAATCTATGTAACAAATAATAGTACAATTCTTCCATTACCTTTAATAGACACTTGTACAGGCATGCTAATCACAAACCCCTTTTCTTTCTATTTATTTTTTTCACCTAACGAACACAATTTTTTTAAAATGGTTTCCCTTTTCAAATTTAATGTCAAATTATTTCTCTCGAAAAAGAAAATTAATCTCAAATTATCAAGATGCTATGATGCTGATAAGGCATCAAGTAGGGAACAAAAGAATGAACACTAAATATATGCCCACAAAATCCATATTGATGATATTATTTTAATGTGCAATTTTCCAACAGGTTCAAGCAGAGGTACTGAGATACATTCCAAAACTTCAGAAAATCATTGCAAAGGTAGGTTGTGGGGGTCATGTAAAACCTACATGGAAGAAAGCAAAACATACAAAGAGAATCTGGTTAAAATGGAAAGCTACATAACCACAAGATAACAAGTTTTTTTTTTAAAAAAAAAGAACAACAAAAAAAAAAAAAAAAAAAAAAAAAGAGGCCTGGTGATATATGAACTGAAAAATCCTATTCAGATGTTTATGTCTCAGCCAAAACAACTGAATGATATTGACTTGCGACATGATTCAGCGCCTGAGTAAAACATTATAAGTGGCGAGCAATTTTCCTACCGAAAGCTATCTTGTCCCAAAAACATAGAATATCTTGACTGCACTACAAGTTTAAAGTTAAAAGGCTCTAGTTACACATCACCTTGTTGTGTTCAGCAACAAGCCATGACTCGAAGGCCGAAAACAAGAGCGAGGTAGCGATTCCTCCCAATATACGGCCCAACATCAACACCTTAAACTCTGGAGAATGTTTGGTGATACAGCTCAGGATATAACTTATGCAGTATGTCACACAAGCCCTCTTCCGACCCCTGGAATTTTATACCCAAAATATTAAAAAAATCAAAGACCAACAGCAATCACTACCGAAACACCACAAAATTATCACATTTCAAAAGGGAATTCTCACTGTTTATCAGCCAGAGATCCAACAATCGTCCCAAAGAGCATGGAGGATCCAAATCCAGCAATGAAGAGCCGGCCAATTTCTCCCTTCCCGAATCCATACGTATGGTAAAGGTAGTAAACATAAGGACCCTGCAACCAATCTCCAGCTGCCAACCAAATAAAAGACAGGAAAGGTGAACTCAATGCCTAAAGCCACCTGAGCTTTTCGTCCCAAAAAGCAAAGCCATTGGGTTCCGAACAATGAGATCTCAAAACAAATTGGCATTCTTGATCAAATAAACTCTTAGATCTACCAGTATAATTATTAGATCAGCGGATAAACATGCAGGAATAAAGCAAATCCAAGCGATCTGAGTATCCCCAAAGCTTTCAAATCACTAGAAAACAATCAAAAATTCTTTTCGATATCAGATCTGAACTCAGGTGAACCAAGAGAGAAATGATAGATCTGGAAGTACCCATCATGAGGGAGTAGACGACGATGTAGTTGTTCTTGAAGGAGTTGAAGGCGACGGAGGTGGAGATGCGATCTTTGCTGGTCTTGCTGAACTCCAGCAGCGCCACCACCACCGACAGCCCCCCGAAGACCAGGTAGTACAAGGCCTCCATTGCCGGTTCCTTTCTTTGCCTCTCACAAGGATGGAGAGAGAGAGAAGGCGAGAATGGGTTTGGGGGGGCCTGGGGAGCCTTCCCTTTCTCTTTCACGCAGAGAGGGAGGGGAGTGCGGAGGGGTACTGGAGACCTGGGGGGGTGGTGTATATTAGCATCGACTGGGTGATTTATATAACGAAGATTATGTATAATATTGTGTATTATTATGGTGCATTAACGGTTCACCGGGTCACATCGCGTGCCGGTTGTGGAGGGAAGGCTTTTGATGGTGGGATTGAACCTGCCAACGTCGGGAAGGACATATATCCCAATTTTTTACGGTCCCGGTTGTATCTTTCGCGAGAAAGAAGAACACTAACCGTTGGATCACGAATTGGCCGCTTGAAGATTTATGCAGGTTGGTGAAAGATGGAGATTGAAATGCTTTCATATTTGTGCAAAACGTGTTCCAGGCGGAAGAGGATTTTGGTTTTTTTTTTTTTTTTCCAACGAAAGATACAAATCCAAACCCATACTTTACTCCTTCCAAGCGGAAGTGATGATTTTAAGCAAAATTAAATAAATAATATTAATAATAAATTTAAAAATTATTTGATTTTGATAATTTGTCAACCCAAAATTGAATCCGGTAACAAATCCAAAATTCTGATGTATCAATTAGATATATTGATATGAATTATCTTACGGAATGACAGTATATCTCAACTATG
This sequence comes from Elaeis guineensis, assembly GCF_000442705.2. Taxonomy (NCBI): domain Eukaryota; kingdom Viridiplantae; phylum Streptophyta; class Magnoliopsida; order Arecales; family Arecaceae; genus Elaeis; species Elaeis guineensis. The sequence continues at coordinate 25,241,937 of NC_026004.2, read as the reverse complement.
TCCAATATTATTTAAACCTAAGCTCTACCGCAACATGGTTGCTTGGGCCATTTCGAGCCAAGATGAGAGCAATTACACATCGAGTGGTTATCTTATCTATCTTATATTTCAAATTTTAAAGCAAACAAATAACAGCTTATCTCGATTAGATAAGATAGAAGCAGCAATGGATGGAAATGAGTTGGGTTGACCCATGATCAATCTGATCCAACCTATGTAGACCCGATCTAAATCATTTTAAAGGACTCATAGAGCCAGATCAGATTCTGAAATTGCATTTGTTTCATTTTCTGAATCAGATCTGAGTTTATTGAATTCTGATCCAATCCAATCCAACTAGATCCGTGGTAATTTTTGGGTTAATTTGAATCTTAAAATAAATGATCCAATCCAATTCGAATCCAATATGAGATCCAAACACTCATCCAAACTATGGCATCTCTTAATTCAACCTAAGTCTCTTTCGAGCTCTTACAATTTTGTATTTTATTATTGAATTATAAACAATATATATGAAATAATAGTATCACTAGCAATCTATATATAGCAACATATCAAGTATTTTCTTAAAAATTATAAGTGTAGCTTCAATACATAATATTTGATCTCAAAATATTAGAGCAGATAATTTTTTTAAAAAAAAATTTGATTAAAAAAAATTATCAAAAAATGTAATTACCAGCATAATGATTAGCTGCACGCAATGAGTTTTAACATTTCTTATTTATTTATACCTATAAATATTAATTTATATATCTACAACTGCCACTCCAAGTTAGTCTTCATGATTGCTCGAAACAATTATATCCTTACAATACTTGTCCTCATCCATCCCAACCTAACTCAATAAGGTAATTGGGTTATAATATATCATATTTTATAATCATGCCATCCAAACTTCAAAAAAATTTGTTCAATCCATTTTATCCTTTTTCTATTCATGCCACCATGAGTCATCATTACTTTCAACTGACTATTGAGCCTCTACTCATTATTTGTAATATATAGGATTCATTGCCCTCGATCCACATATTGTTGCCACAAGATTGGCCTCACACTTTTTTTTTTTGAAAAGGATATATCTCAACGAAGCTAGCAATCATCCAATTTGATAATCTTATGATGCTAATTGATGAAGAGAATCATTCTTTTATTCTCAAATTTTTTCTTATGTCAAGATTTCAATCTAAGTATCGAGCTAAAAGCCACATGAAAAAGAAATGATTGAGACTCATACTGAGCTAAAAAATCACTACCACTATTAAGATAACTCTATATTGATCCGAATCCGATCCCGATCCGATCCGGATCCATATTTCATAGATTGGGATTAGGTTATACATGGACCCAATCCGACCTGAATGATCCCTTAGGTCAAAAAATTTGATCATAAATCCGATCCGATCCGATTTTCTATTGAGCTAAGTTTAGATCCAATATTCAGATTTGATCAAGAAATTGGATCGGATTAGAATCACTCGTGTCCGATCCGATCTGACTTATTTGCACCCCTAGAAGCAATGTGATTCTCTCTATTACTCTTATCTATATTTCAAAAAATGGCCATCTACCCCATGTATAAATAGGAGACATAAATAAAGCCTCTAAATAAGCTATCAAACTCAACTTTCTCTCTTCTTTTAATTATTCTCTAGTAAACTTGAACGTCGAAGAATTTTCGTCAGAAACAATTCCATCACTAATTTAATTTGTAAGTACTCTTTCATCCGGTATGAAATCAAGCTTCAATCATTTTAGATCTATCGGGCCTCGTATCAAATCGGATGCCAACAGCAACAAATTATATAATTAAAATTATCAACAATATTTTTAATTTAATTAATTATGTATAAAATTTTAAAAATAAATAATAAAAATTATATAATTTTTGATTTTATGGTTTTGATTTTAATTTTACTATTTATTTCCGTAGTAGTTATGACCTTTAACCTAAAAAGACTATTCAAGCAGTAATGGAATTTTGTTTCGATTTTGATTTTTTTCAGCTAATCTCATCAAGTCCACTTGGTTGGCATCCCCACTCATTGATGAGTGTGTTTTGTTTTTTACTAAATATTGGGACCGGGCGGGTACTTGTATCTAGATTGCTTTTAGCAACGAGCGTACAAGGTGCATTTTTCTACTCTTTAAGATTGTGTCCCGAGCCCTGCGACGAAATGCTACGGCCAAAAGGCACATGCGAATCCGCGTTCCGCCTTTTAGCCTCGTCACCGACGCTCGGCGCCTTCACAGCTGTACTGTAGCAATGCTTCGGCGTTAATCCAGGGTTTAAATGGCACCCACTCAAAAGTCAAAATTTTCAAATTTTCAATATAAAAATAATTATCAAAATTATAGCTATTATAATTATCGTCCTGCCCTTGATCCGAAGCAGAGCCCACAATACGAGGCAACCCGCTATACGTATAGGACTCGGGCCCGCATAGACGACGACAAACTTGTCAAATAGCAAATATAATTCAATCCCACGGTGGTTCAACAAAACAAAGAGGATAAAATTCCAACACTAAATGGATTTCAAAAACTTGAGTTGACCACCGCACATATGAATTCCAACAACCCACAAAAAAGGTCCAATGGTCCAAGTTCCCTTCAACGCCCCCCCCAAAAAAAAAAAAAAAAATTCCAATGGTCCAAGTTCCAAATATAATCACCTTCTGAGTCCCAGATTTTGAAAAGAGAAAAAAAAAAAAAAAAAAAAAGGAAGAAGAGAGTAAGAGCAAATATAATCAAGTAAGAATAATAATAATAAATTTTTGAACGTCATATTGATACATAAAACAAATTAACATCATTAATAAAGATAGAGTTTGCATGATCAATATTTCATATATAAAAATATTTTTAAATAGCAATATACAAATAATTTTTTAAAACCCATCTTTATTTACAATGTTAAAAGACAACTTGTAAGATAATTTCCAGAACCAATATATCGCTGTTACAAATATTTTTAAAGAACAATTTATAAGCCATTTTCTAAATCAACATTTCACATGCAACTCCACTAAGAAATTAATAAACCATTTTGAAAGCCAGTATTTCACAACCTATAAGGATATGAGACTATAAGCACATAGTCTCTACATAGACTCTAGTATATCATATCTAATCCCTACAAAGTATGTCCATTTTCTTGTACCTTGAACCCTATAGAGTAGGTATGGTATATTGCATTTAACTTCTACAAGGACTTGGACCCATTACCACATTTAACTCTTGTACAATAGGCCTAGTGTAATGAATTTAATCCTGCAAAATAGACCCAAATGATCAAATTTTGAAATAATCAAAATGACAATATATAATCAAAATAATAAGGTGTACCCCTTATTATCCAGAGCATAACCAGATTAAAAGTCTACAATACAAAAAAAAAAAAAAAGCCAATTATCTTGCAACTACAATTTCATATTATTTTTTAAATTATAATGCCAGTACAAAACTATTTGTGAAATCCCCAGTCATACATAATACCAAAGACTATTGATTATCGGAAGACCATGCATTGTTTCAAGAAATATTTTAAATACGGTCAAAAAACAAGGTTTAAAGTTTCTTGCAAATTAAGGTTTCGAATAGTTTTAATTTTCTCTTTAAATATGACAAAAATCTATAATTATAAATGTAAATAATTTTCAAAGATATCTTGGAGTTCTAAAATCACAATCTTCACTTGCTTGATCTGGTATACGCGTAGACAAAAATATTTGGCAATAAGAAGTGTTGGAGTTTTGGGTTTCAATGTCATCCTAATGGATTAAAAAAATATAATATAATATCATGGTGAGTATGATGTATGCCGACAAAAGAATACTGTTACACGTGTGCAAGTGGCAGGGTACATCCCATGCTAACTAATGCCTCGTTGCAACTTTATATGAGCTTGACACGATGTGAACCGACAAAAACATGATCCAAAAATTCTTAACATTATTTAAAAATCCACTAATTTCATTCAAAAAAGATATTTCTCAATTTAAAAACTATTATTTTAAAAATATTTACAAACTAATTGATATAAATGCATTTTAATAAAAATTAATGCAAGTAATTTCAAAAATATGCTTCGCCTCACAATGGTTCTCTCTTTTACGAAACACTATAAATTCTCTAACATAGGCATATTCTGTGGGAAAAGAACGTAGGATGCTTAGAGGATAAGATGTTACGTGCATAAAATAATTATTCTATTTAAGGATTTATAAACTAGTTGGCATAGACCTGCTTTAGAAAATATGGTGATACAATTCTAGCATGGACAGAGGGTTGCTTAACAAAGACCCTCCACTCATACCACATAAGGGACCAATATCCAACCACTAAATGGTCCCACTTGCTAGTGGTCGATGTGTCTGGTTCGGATCAAATTTAGATAAAAATTATAGTGTTCAATCGGATCAGAATGTTGGTGCTTAAAAATATATTTTGCCAAATTCAGATTTTAACTTTAACTATTTCAAATCCATATTTGAAAATTTATTAAATAATTATCTTCAAATAATTTTGCTCTTGTACCTAGAATGGCACCCACGACTTGTTACTTGGATAACAAGCACTCAACCTCCATACAACAACATTAAATTATGTTTTGTAATAATTATTTACTAATTTTAATCTGGACCATGCCAATAAAAGGAGTTATTTGGTGCATACTATGTATTTGCACCATATTTTAACTAATGATAGCATCCAAAGGGTACATACATATCTAGCTACACGGCAAAATCTGAATAAGATAATGTTATGGGGTTTTGATCAAATTGGCAATCTAAGATGATAACTCAAAAGGCCAAAGGCTTGACACCTCTTTGGCTCCTTTTGAAGTACAATTCGTGTAAGCTCAGGTCATCTTAAAACATGACTTATATGACATCTTATGTGCCGAATGATGAGAGCATCGATTGAGATAGGCAAGATAATTATCAAAGGAAGCCAAAGAGAAAACCAACTATATCGAATTTAAAGCCGAATAGATATGATGATTTATGAGATTGATCTATGAAGATCATGATATAGCATGAGATATGACAATTAGCATAATGTGGAGAGTGGAGGATGATTAGTTCTAGTTAATAGAACCATCAGAGAAGCATAATGTGTACATGTATTAGCAATAGCAATGGATGGTTACCTGTTCATTTATAATATCATATATGAATAGTGGGATCATATATGAATAGTGGGATATAACTCTAAAAAAGGACCTACTTGCATGAACTTGCTAGGAATGTGTGCACTATTTTTTCCCTACCATCTTTCCCCTTGAAAGAGAATCTAGTGGCCAACATTAAGATATTTCATATTTAAATAATTAATTATTTTTATAAAAAATCAATCAAACCCTTTGTTAAAATTGAAAAATGGATATAAATCCTTTTATCTTTATAATATTTTGAATTTTTTAAAAATATTTAAAAATATTAATAACTTCACCATATTCCTACGTCTACAAATGATTTTTATAAGCTCTTTGAAAAATAGATAATTCATGATTATCTTTTATTCTTCTTGCAACTAAAAATTAGCAATGATATTTGATTTAAAAAATTTATTAAATTTATGAATTTTATACTATGTATCATATTTTAATATTTTTTAAATTTAAAATTTTCAATTAAAGAAGAGATTTGATTCTTTGACTGGGTCAATCTCCACATAGGTCGAGTAACTATGCTTAGAGCCTTATCTAGTTGCCAGTGCATCACCGCCACTGCTGCCTCCATTGTTTCCACCACTACAATCATCTTTGTGGCTGCCATCTTTTTCATTACTGCTATTATCATTATTGTTGCTACCACTACTACTAGCTTCATCACACCATCTTTCTGTATCATCGGCAGTAGGCACCATAGCCTCTGTTATACTACCACTATAATTACCACTGTCGCTACTACCACCATTATAGCTTCAATTGTCTCGACACTATTATCACTATCTTGATCATTATTATCATGTTTATATTTTTAAAATAATTAACTATGTCAAATTAATTTTTATTTTAAAAATTAACAATAGAATAGAAATAAAATTTTTATTTTTTATTATCAAAAATAAAAAAAATAAAAGTGATGCCAAACTGTATCTTCAATTTTTGATCATATTTTTCACAGATATCTATGCATAGATGAGTTAAGGATGTTCTCATCATAAAATTCAACAGATGAAACCTAAAATAGTATATTCCCCTCTTATTTAATAATATAGTGCAGATATTTAAACATGCACTTTCTATTTCGTTGATTTTTATTTATAATATTCTTAAGAGTACGAATATTTATATTTAAAACTATAGTTTGTAAATTTATACATCAAGAATGATCAATTTATTGGATTAAACTAAAAACTTAAATAAAAAATCATGTTTCAGTTATTTATTTTGTTTTATTTGAAAATTTTAATAGATTTGCATCCAACTGTCAATTATTATACTTTTAGATAGAAAGAGTTAGCTAAATGCTTGATCAAAATTGTAGACTTGACTTAGACTTGGTTCTCACTTGAATCCTAGCATACTAGGTGAGGTACATTTTATACTTGAGCTTAACCTAATCAGAATGGTTTGTTAGGTCTAAAATCTTTTCTATAGACCTAACCCAACTCAGTCTAATCAACTAATGAATTAGGTTTGGGTCCAAAATCAAAATCTAAATATGAAATTGGACCCAACCATGATCAATGATACACCTTAGAAGCAACCTAGCAACATGGCGCATCTGACCAATCATAGCCTGACATAAATCAGCAATGAAATCCCTACCTTAGCCAACCAATAACTGCCATGTGGACACTTTATAGAGATGTCCAAAATTTTCCCCACTCGGTTATAATTAGTCCATAATAACGGAACGAGCTCCCTAACCGTAAGTTCCATATCTCCTAGATGTGTAAGTGGTTATCCTCAACAACTTCCTTCACACGTTTCAAGATTCCGATCATGGTGGGCCCTAGCCTTCACTTTTATAAACTACTCCCTGGAGACCCTCTAGGTAAGTCCCAGGAGATGAAACTAAGTGTAGACGTCTAAATCCCCATTAGGTACATAGCGGAACAGGGACTCTGCTCTCTCATCATCATGGACTCTCTAACACAAGACTCAAGATCTTCTTCCCTCTCTCATTTTGCTTTCTTCTATTTAGAACCTTTTTTGTTCTATTGAAGTAGACTGACTTAAATATCGAAAGTTCCTTATAGGAAACCCCCGACAAGTCGATTTCTTTAATTGGTGGTGTTTCAATACCTTTTTGGGAATTGGAACAAAGATTCAACTCTTAACAACTGCATCAAGATCTCCTGCCAGCTTTCGAGTTCTTTGAATTGCAATCCTTAGCTACCCAACTCACCATCCAATTTATGGATCTGAGCTAGATCAATCCTCAACAGCAATAACGGTCAATCATACCCTAGTCCGATCCAACTTGTTTGCAACCCTTAAATTTAATCAACTTTTTTTATGTTTCAAATCTTTCAAAAATCTTAAATCACAGATTTTAGTACAATCAAATACATTTTCTAAGAAAAAGTTAATTTCTCCTCGTCATATTTTAATTATCTCATTCTAATACAGCTTAGACTTCAGATGTACCAGATGTGCGTATCAATGGTGATTCTCACATAATAATCAGGGATCTGGATCACAAGAATCTCAAACTCTAGCCTCTAATTATCAATATTTTTTTATCAAATAATGCATGTGCCCATCAAATAAATATTAATCATTACCCACAATCAACATCTATCTTTCATAGTGGGATCACCATTCCCCAATATTTTCTAATTGAGTCAAACAGTTTGTGTACAGAGTCAAAAGCTGATGTCCGAGTGGAAGATCTCTGCCGACAGCTCAATTTCGTGGGTATTTAATTATGTCCACCACATTCTGAACACGTTTTTCTGGGACCGACATGGAAATACAATATTTGTCAGGTTGTGATTGGGTCTGCGAGGTCTATCGGTTGACGCGGATGAGTGTGGGGCTTCCGATGGTCAGCAGTTCTAAAGGAATAACGCACTTGGAATAACAATATTTCTCCACTGGAGACAAGCCTAACAAGGCCCAGAAACTGGTTGGAGTTTGGCCAGGGAAACTAATAGAACACTGGTGATGGATTCTTCTTTTATTTGTTCTTTTCAATAATCATTGATTGAGTTAGGTCTTTTGCCTCAAATGGACTTTGAGTCAAAAGAGTCCAAGAGGAGGGGTTTCTTCAAAGAAAGAAGAAAGCTTGCAGTCAATTTATCTCGAAGTGAAGGTAGGTATTGTGTTCCACAATTGGGTTTGTCAACTGCAAGAACGATGATGCCTCATGCCTTTGGTGGAGATTGTTGAGTACTTCCTACAAATTGGTAAGACTAGAAGGTAAAGTATGTTGGTGGTTCCGCAAGTTGAACTACTCAAATTTGACTTCAATTATGTAGCAAATTAGAAGTGTGGCACAAAAAGATGAAAGGTTGAAAGTTGGCCTTGATTCAAACTTGGATGAGACTTGTGAGTGTTCAAAGGAAACCTCTTGGGTTGGAAATTGTTCCTGGCAAGCTTTGATCCCCAACCATGCAAATAGAATGTTTTCCTTGAGTGAACATGCAACTATTTAATTGTCATAAATAGGCTAGCCTCACTAGCTAGTGAGGATTATGAGTTATTATCGACCTAGATGCATCGATAGTGGATGACTAATTGCAAAGTAACATTTAAACATGTGCCCCTATAATTCTCAATTTATACACATCTCAACATGGTTCATGTCTCAATTTAACAAATGGAGCATCATAGCCTACAAATTCCTGTATCTTACCAGTTTAAAGGGCTAAATCTCACCCCTGACTTCATAAGGGGAGACCCCTTTACCTCAATATGAAGAAAGTTGTCTAAGAAATTCCCAATTCAACGATGTAGAGTTTAATTTCTTATATAACTACAATGATCTATGTTCAAATCAATGTAATTTACTGATTGGTCCCTATTAACATGTGAAATAACATGCTGTATTATGCAGCGGGCATGTTGTACGCAACGTACCAAGCAAATTATGCATTCTTTCCAAAAAGCCCCGAGATCTCATAGTTTGATGATGACAGGAGCGGACATGGAGAATGTTTATGATAGAGTGCAGTAATATTACCTATATAATGCACTCAAAAGGTTCAAATTTAGTGATATATTTGTTTAGTGGATTATGGCATGTATTCCAAGCCACAAATCACTATTCTTAGTAATGGAAACCTATAAATATTTTTCTCTAGATGTGGGCTAAGATAAGGCTAACCCTTATCCTATAGGCTTAATTACTTTAAAATTTTAAACTTTTGGAGATTTTTATTTTTATTCTAAACTTCGATTCATTACAATCAGGTTCTCAAACTTTTATAATCTTGCAAATTTTCTTTGAGTGCTATTTTCATGTGACGACCGTGATAAAAATATCATATGCTATTATGCGATATAGTAAAAGTTGATGTGGTATAGAATTAGCTGATGTGGAATTCTAAATTTCTTCTTCTTCTCTATTTCTTTTTTCTAGCTATGGTTTCTACTTTTCATAATTCATTATTTTTTTCATCTTTTTGGAGCATGACTCACTTGAGAAGAAGAAGATGGGAGAACAAAATACAGAAGATTAGGATTGGCTGTTCTCATCTTCTTTTTGGCTTCTTTTAAAATTTATGTTCTTTAAGGTTAGCTTTTGTGAATTTATAAGATTAGCTACAGATCCAACAAACTAATAATTTGAATCATTACAAATCTAAAAATTCTATCAATTACATAATTTTATAAGTAAATATAAATAATAAAAAAAAAGACAACTAAAGTCTCTGTGACCTCAAAGTTCAAATTTTTCAATACTTGATAAAAAGGATAGTGATAAAAGCCATCTTGATGGTGGTTATGGCCTCTATGGAGAATAATTTAGAGATGGTGATGGTATAGATGGAGGTGTCAATGATGATGTACGAGGTGGTGGAGTTTTAGAAGAGATAGTAGTAGAGAAAAAGTGATGAAATTGGAAGTAAAAATCCAAACTAAAAGGAAGAAATAGGAAAAAAAATTTCTAGGATTTCACATCACATATTTCCGTTATGGTCGTCAAATGGAAATAGCACTTGGGAGAGAAATTGTAATATATCAAAGTTTGAGGACTTAATTACAATCAATCAAAATTTAGGATAAAAATGAAAGTCCTCAAAAAGTTTAAGATTTTTAAAATAATTAAGCCTATCCTATACCTCTTCATTTTGAGTCTTGAAATGCTTAATCTATTCATTGCAGGCTATTATCCATTCAAAGCTTTTAAGACTTTTTAAACCTAATCGAAAGGGTTCAAATCTTTGATACCTATTATTTGCTGATGATTGTTTAATGTTTAGCCAAGTTATCATTGAAGATGCTTTATCTCTAAAACTTAACCTTGGAAGCTTGCTGTCTCTATTCTGGTTAGGCTGTTAATTCTTGAAAATCACATGTTACCTTTAGCCCTTCAACCCCGGTTGCTATCTCTATGGAAAAGGAAGTTTGGTTTTTTTATGGGGTTACTCAGATCATATGGGTCTCCATCTTATATATATCTTGGGATGATATCGACCAAAAGGAGGCTAACAACCTTGAATTTTATTCCTTGAATATTTAGCAACAGGCACTTTTAGGGAAGATTGCTGCAGACTTAGTTTTGCGTTTACACATATTATAGGCATAGGTAGTTCATTCTAAATATAGTCCAAAGGTTATTGTGATGATTACTCTAAACCTAGAGGCTGTTCTATTATCTGGGCCAAAACATATAAGCTGGGTCAAAAGTTATAGTTTCACTATTAATGGATAGTAGGGAATAGGTAGGCCATCAATCTAACGTAGGATCCATGACTTTATACTGTGCCTCTAAACCGATGGCCTACTTTCATTAACATGTAGGTTGAGCCCCCTCATTTCAGACTCTCTTCATCATTGTTGATAGAAAATGGGACTTCAGACTAACAGGCTACTTGTGTTAACCCTGATATGATGACAACTATATACAAAAATCCTTATTGCTCAAGATAATTGGCTTGATTAGTTGGACTGTTGGAGGTGAGGACTTTCTAGAACCAGTTGTGTTCCAATGAAAGGAATCCGTATCGCTTTGTGATATGGTATTATAATAGCCTACCTATCACGAATGGACGCATGACAAGAGATTTTGAAAAGATTTTAATTTAAAAATTGAATTCTTGGTGGACTCCAAACAAGGAAAAGATGACAATAGATTTGAATGCAAATAAGGAAGGAGGTTATGGTAATTTCTTGATTTCCATCTTCAAATCACAATGGATTTATGCTTCCTCCTCTATATAAATAGGGCTAAGAAGACCAAAGGGATAAGCTCTAGGAGGGGAAACTTTCATAGCCCAAGATCTCAGGGTAAGAGACTCTCAAGCCCTCATTTATCATTTTGCTCTTTTCTCGCAAGTCAGCAGATCCATGAGGTGTCAAGACTGAGGTGATGCCAAAGACCAAGCTATCAATTAAGCCTGAGGCCAAGATCGAGTGATGCCTAAGGCCAGGCCACCAAGTCCAAGGTTGAGCCACAAAGCCTGAGATCGAGGTAAAGATCGAGCTCCCAAAGGTCAAACTCTCAAAAGCCGAGCTTTCAAATGACAAGATCTAAGCCAACCATCTCCATATCATCCAGACACCGATTAGATCCAGACCAACCATGTCTAGATCGATCAAATTTGATCCAAGCCAACCATCTCCAGATCAACCAAACGTCAATCAAATACAGACCGACCATCTCTAAATTGGTCAAATGCCGATCAGATCTGACTATCTCTAGATCAGTCAAACATCGATCAGATTTGACCATCTCTAGATTGATCGATGCCGATTGAATTCGACCATCTCTAGATCGATCAAACACTAATCAGATCTAAACCAACCATCTCTAGATTAGTCAGACATCAATTAGATCCAAGTCGGCATTCCTGATAAGATAGGAGGTAACCAACATAGCTCCCTAAATATGATAGAAAATAATGGGCATACCTCATCTGATAAAGTAGGAATAACAACTAGATTCTCCTTTCTCCTTATGGTGCCTCTGCCTCCATCTATAAATAGAGGGATAAAGGGGACCCCCAGGGTAAGCTCACACCTCTCTCTTGATACTCGCTCTTTTTCTTTTGTTTCTTAATTTTCTGACTTAAACATCGAAAGATTTCCATCGGAGCTAGCTCTGATTATAGACTTATTTTATAGGCCACTCCACCACCGCTCAGTGCCGACCACATCTCTTTTTCAATCAAATCAACCTCAATTAGAAGATGAGTGGCAACAGATTGACGCTAGAGCAAGAATCCAAATCCATATTCGAGAAGGAGCAAACAATCAGACATCATGACCCCATGCAAAGGAATCTCATCATACCATTCAAATGCCACTATTTTAAGGCTAGTCGAGATGCAATGTTTAATCGCTAAGGTCCCAGCCAATATTAAAGTGCCGGTTTAATAATTAGAAGTGCCACCTCCCTCGCAGCCCATCACCGAGGTCACCTCCGACCAATTTGATTTGCTCATTTAGCAAGTGCAAACTCTCACTATGATAGTTCAAGCAATACAGCAGACTAATACAGTACCTGAGGAGATGCCTCGACCAACAGTATCTCACCTTACCTACTAATGAAAATAAAAGAGCAACTACCAAGAGTAAGGAGGATGTGGGCCCCACCAATCAGATGTGACCCAAATAAATACTCCCTATATCATCGCGACCACGACCACGATATTGAGGAATATATCCAACTACAAGATGAGATTGAGGAGTTCATTTAGCATGGACGACTAGACTGATTCCTAAGGTGTCGAAGGGAGTAGCATGAAACTCTATTTGAATTACCTCATCTACCTGAATCACATCAGCAAGAAGAAGTTGTGGAAAGCTGACCTACCACCGAATGATAAACACCATCATCGGGGGGCAACTTGGTGGCATATTGGAAAGCTCGATAATGCCGACCAAGAGGATAGGTTCTGAGAGGGAGAGAGTCCCACAACTCAAAGCTCTCATGGTGAGAGGCTCACGAGCCCTCATCTATCATTCTATTTTCTTTTCTTCTTGTAGGTCCATTGGTCTATCAACACCCGAGGTGGAGGCTAAGGTGAAGATCAAAATCAAAGTTGAAGTAAAGCCCAAGCCCGACACTGAGATGACTCAAGGCTGAGATGAAGCTCGAGGCTGAGGAGAAGACTCAAGTCGAGATCATAAAAAGATCGAGGTCATGAGAAAGCTGACTTGAGAAAGCTGAAGTGCAAAATCGATCTGAGGAGGCTGACCCGACAAAGTTGGCCTGAGAAAATCGATGTGAAAATTTGACCTAAGAAAGCTAACCTGAGAAAGCCGACCTGACAAGCTGTCTTGAAAAGACAAGGTGGGAAGCTGACTTGAGAGAGTTGACCTGAGGAGGTCGGCCTGAGAAAGCTGACCTGAGGAGGCTGATCTGATAAAGTTGACCTAAGAAGGCTGAGGTGGAAAGTCGATTTGAGAAAATAAATTTGAGGAGGCCGACCTGACAAAGTTGACCCGAGAAGGCCAAGGTGGAAAGCTAATCTGAGGGAGCTGATTTGAGAAGGCCAACCTATGAAAGTTTGACTTGAGGTTGACCTGATAAAGCTGATCTAAGAAGGCCGAAGTGTGAAGCTAACCTGAGCAACTGATCTGACCAAACATCATCCATAAGAGGATCCTCAAATAGCCCCTCATTACTAAGATGAGCTGAGCTGAAAATCTTGACCGTTCGAGAAGTGAGATATAATCTCAATAAGAAGACTCTCAGAAGCCCCTAAATCTTATTCATGATGACTTGAGCTGAAGATCTCAGATGATCAATAAGTGAGCAGTAACCCCATAATAGGATCCTCGGATAGCTCATTGTCACTAAGATAAGCTAAGCTAAAAATCTTGATCATTTGAGAAGAAAGGGGTACCCCATAAAAGGATCCTCAAAAGTTCTAAAATTTTATCTATGACAACCTAAGATGAAAATCTTGAACAACCAAAAAGCGAGGGATAACTCCATAAGAGAATCCTCGAATAGCCCCTTGTCCCTAAGATGAGTTGACCTGAAAATCTTTGTTATTTGAGAAGTGAAGGATAACCCAATAAGAAGGCCCTCTGAAGCTCCAAAATCTTATCCATGATGATCTAAGTCGAAGACCTCGAGTGATAAAGAAATGAGGGGTAACCCTATAAAAAATACTCGAATAGCCCCTCGTTCTTGAGACAAGCTAAGCTAAAAATTTTAGTTGTTCGAAAAGTGAAAGATAACCCCATAAGAGGACCTTCAAAAGTCCCATAATCTTATTCATGATGACTTGTATCAAAGGCTTCAGATGATCAAGAAGCGAGGGGTAACCCCATAATAGGATCTTCCAATAGCTCCTTGTCCCTAAGATGAGCTGAGTTGAAAATTTTGACCATTTGAAAAGTTAGAGATAACCTCACAAGAGGACCCTCAGAAGTCCCAAAATCTTATCCATGATGACCAAGGCTAAAGAACTCAGGCGACCAAGAAGTAAGGGGTAACCTCATAACAGGACCCTCAGATAGCCCCTCATCTTAAAGATGAACTAAGCTGAAAACCTTGGCCACTTAAGCAGCAAAAGATCACCTCATATGAGGAAACTCAAAAGTTTTAAAAATTTATCTACAAAAAATCTGAGCCAACCTCAAATACAAGCATAGCAAAAGAAATAAGGTACAGACACCTTCGAAATTATCTTCAATAGCATTCAAAAGGTTTGATCATAAAATAGGTTGATCGCAATCTGACTATTTCTATCATCTGAGTTGAAAAAAATTGTTCAAGCTCAGAAGTGGAAGGCAATGATATAGTATGGCTACAGCTTGTCTATCATGAATGGACACATGGGAAGAGATTGTGAAAAGATTTTCAATTTAAAAATTGAATATTTGGTGGGCTCCAGACAAGGATGAAGATCATAATAGATTTGAATGTAGATAATGAAAAAGGTTATGGCAATTCCTCGATTTCTGTCTTCAAATCATGACTTATCGGTACTTCCTCTATAGGGTTCCAGTGGCACAGCAGAAGTCCTAGGTGTTTCAAAATTTTTATTCAAACATCTAAGTGTACCAAAATTCAAATACCTAGAATCTCTTGATAATAGCAATCAAAGCATAAATTACTAAACAGGATATGAAGAATATCTATAACGCTTATTCTAATTTTTACTAGGCATCCAAGTGTTCGTCCTCTAATGGTGCTCTACATAGAAACTTGTTAAGATTTGATATCTCGATATTCGATCTACATTGAGCCCACAACGAGGTTCAAGACGACGAGCGGAGTCCAATGAGCCTAAGAATAGCCCAAACAGAGTCCAGATGGTGAAGATACGTGCGAAAGAAAATTGGAGCAAGGTGGCACAATGCGCAAGGCGACGGAGGCCGGTGATGGGCCGGGGGAGATGCACTCGCACAGGCGTGTGCGGCCCAGCACACGAACGGGCCTAGCACGGGCCCATGCAAGGGCCAGCCCAACACGTGCGAGCACCCAGGCCCAGCACCCCTGCACGGTCCATCATGGACCGCAGGGTGTTGGGTGGTCCATGGAGGCTATGTGGACCGAACACATGGTCCACTTGCGATCTAGGAGAGTTTTTGTGCGATCCGATGGTTCAGAATGTATACAGTCATGATCAAACGGTTGGAACTCAATCCAAGCATGATCAGGCATGATCAGAGGCTATTTTGCGCGATAGGATGGCTTTGGTGTGAGCCGGTTATGATCAGACAGCCATGGATAGTTCTAAGATTAATTGGGACTCTGTATTCCTGTTGAAACAATATTTTTGAGATTCTGGAGTCTATATAGCTCCGATTGATGAACCGTTTATTAGGTTGGAGAGCTGGTGATGTCTTGAAAGTATAGAAAGACTTTAAGAGAGGTTTCAAAGAACTTTTATGAGAGTTTTAGAGCTTTTTATTGAGAGACTATTGTACAAAGGTTGAGTAGTGAGTTTTTCTTATATTGATTTTTTATTTTATTCTCTTATAGTGAAGCTTGCACGTCCCATGGAGGTAAGCTTGAGGCCGATCTACGTATTTGTATTATATTTTTTATTTTATTTTTTTTTCTTTCTACTGCACCATGTGGTATCGGATCCCGTGTAACAATTGGTATCAGAGCAAGATGGTGCCAGAGCATAGGTTGCAGCAGTGGTGATCGAGATAGAAGATAGAGAAGACAAGCACGATCAAGGTGGAGATCAACAGATTTGATGAAAAGAGCAATTTCTCTTTGTGACAGGTGAGGATGAAAGACGTGCTCATCCAGCAAAGGTTGATCGATGCTCTCTTGTGTGAGGAAAAGCCGACTATCATGGAGGTACAGGATTGGAGGTGGCTCCAGATGCAAATAGTGAGTATGATCCGTTTGTACCTAGCGAATGAGATGGTGATTCATGTGCTTGGTGAGACTTTTTCGATGATGCTGTGGTCGAAGTTCGAGGAGTTGTATATGGTAAAATCTCTTACCAACATCCTCTTCCTCTGGAGGCAATTCTATCAGTTGCTGATGACCGAGGGACGGAGTGTGCAGGAGCATCTCAGCCACTTTCAGAAGATCCTCACCGACCTCCTCAGCATTGGCGAGAAAGTTGAGGAGAAGACCAGGATGCTGGTCTTGCTAGCATCGCTTTTCTCTTCATATGAGTTCTTGGTGATTGCTCTTCTAGTGGAAAAGAGCACCATCAAGATGGAAGTGGTCACCGGGGTGATTTTCCAAAATGAGATTCTCAGGAGAGAAAATCTAGCTTCGAGCTCAGACGACAACTCAGCTTTAGTAGTTTTTGGAGGAGCAGGAGGTGGCAGACAGAGTGATCGGAGATTGCGATAAGGGCAGTCCAAGTTCAGGATAAGAGACTTGAGCAAGATCAGATGTTATCGATGTGATGAGTTAGGATATCTAGCCAGAGATTGTTCTCAACTCAGGGATTAGATGAGGGCTACTGCAGTGACGATCAGTAGTGAGTCAGAGGATGATATCCTAGAGATATTTGATGAGATATATACTTTTTTACAACAGTAGATTTTAGATTCTGCATTCACCTATCATGTATGTTACAGAGAAGAATAGTTTGACTTCTTAGAGAGTAGTGAGGGCACTGTTTATCTATCAGATGGATCGAGCTGTGCGATCAGAGGTATTAGGACGGTCGGTTGGAGGACATATGATGGTGCAGTGAGAAGATTGGAGGAGGTCCAATACATATCCGATTTTAGACAGAATCTTATCTCACTGAGTAGATTGAATTCGAAAGGCTACAGAATGGTAGCTGGTAGAGAAATTCTAAAGGTGCTGCACAATGATAGGATTATTTTGGAGGAGAAGAAGAGGACGAAAGGATATTACTATCTGACGGAGAGTCCAGTGTAAGGTGGAGCTTCAGGAGCCAAGAGGAGCCCAGAACGAGGTGGAGCTCCAGGTCGGGCATGAGATGCGAGACTCGGGAGGATGAGAGGCGATATCACAGGGTGAGATTTTTATTACTGTAGGATGATATCCCGAGCAAGTCTCAGATCAGGAGGAGTACAGCATATGACAAAGATGGGATCAAGCGGTCTGGCTCGACTCCCACGTTTGCCCATCTATAAGACAGCAGGTATGTCCCAGGGCATGGGGGTAAGACGGATCATAGGCTCTTAGAGACAGGAAGAGGTCAAATATCAAGTCAAGATGGAGATTGTTGAGATTTGATGCCTCAAGATTCGATTCACACTAAGCCCACAGCGAGGTCCAGGATGACGAACGGAGTCCAACGAGCCCAAGAACAGTCTAAACGGAGTTCAGACGGTGAAGATACGTGCGAAAGAAGATCGAAGCAAGGTAGCACGGTGCACGAGATGATGAAGGCCGACGGCGATCGACAACAATGCGGTCGGGCCTAGCGCATGCGGCCCAGTGCGGGCACACGTGCGGGCCAGCCCAGTGCAGGTGCATGCGCGGGCCGGCCCAGCGCGTGCAGGCGCCTAGGCCCAGCACCCCTACATGGTCCATCGTGGACCATAGGGTGCTGGGTGGTCCATGGAGGCTGCGTGGACCAAACACGTGGTCTGCGCACGGTCCAGAAAAGTTTTTGCATGATCCGATGGTGCGGATCGCATGCAGTCGCGATTGAATGGTTAGAACTCAATTCGGATATGATCAGATATGATCAGAGGCTATTTTGCACAATCGGATGGCTCTGGTGCGAGCCGATCACAATCGAACAACTACAGATGGTTATAGAGTTGATTGAAACTTTGTATTCCTACTGAAACAGTATTTTTGAGATTTTGGAGCCTATATAGCTCTGATTGATAAGTCATTTATTACATTGGAGAGCTAGTGACGTCTTGGAGGTGCAGAAAAGCTTCAAGAGAGGTTTCAGAGAGCTTTTATGAGGATTTTGAGATTTTTTATTGAGAGACTCTTGTATAAAAGTTGAGTGGTGAGTTCTTCTTGTATTGATTTTATTTGATTCTCTCATAGTGAAGCTTGCAGATCTCATAGAGGTAGGCTTAAGGTCGATCTACGTATTTGTATTGTGTTTATTGTTTTGTTTCTTCTTTCTTCCTGCTGCACTGTATGGTACCAAATCCTACGTAACAGAACTACACCAAAGACAATGCTCCTTTTTGAATCTTGCTTCAAGAGTTCTAGCCCTTAGAACTCGAATAGCCTCGCACCGGTTAGGTTTCTTCAAGAACCTGACTTTATTATTTCGAAGACTATTCTAGACTTTTTAAACCTCTCCTTCAGAGTCTCCTTCTCCCTTGTCTTGAGCTAAACTAGGCTTGTCTTAAATAGAAAAGTCTTGTCCTAAAACTAGGGACTTATGGGAGGGAAGGGAGAGAACTTGGACTGAATTTGGAATGATCTGAAAAATCCAACACTGTGGACCTTTTATAGGTGAGAAAGGGGCATATGAGGAACAATTACAACCTTTCATCACATCCTCAGAAGGTGGCATGTCCAAAGAGAGATGTCCCTTTGGCAGAAAAACTTTATACGATCTTTCTCATCTCTTCGCGCATGTGCTGCAATCAAGCGATGCTTTGGCATCCATTCCCTCTTCAGATAAGCCTGAAATTTGCCATGTATATCCCCATTTGATTTTAAATCCAATTGGCAGGGATATAACAAGGAGATGCCTCCTTCTGTCCATGGTAGAAGGACTCTTCATGCGAAGAGTTGAGTGAGATTATTTCTTCATGTGCGCACGGCTTCCCACCCATTCAACCAATCTAAGTCAATTCAAACATCAAGAGTAGTGCCAAAGGAGATGGAAGAAAGATAGAGGTGCCATATGGGTCTTAAAACCAAAGCAAAAGGACTTTTGCCCTTCTCCACGCACCATAGCACGTGCCCAACAAAATCTGCACACTAAGAGTCCTACCTAGCTAAGACTCTAGTTAATGACACCCATGAGGCAATATGGTGCCATCCAATATTTGCCATGTTAGGATTTGATGCCTCGAGATTCAGCCCACATTGAGTCCACAGCGAGGTTCGCGGCGAAAAATGGAGTCCAACGAGACCAAGATCACCTGAAACGGAGCTCGGATGGAGGAGATACGAGCTTTTGAAGTCGGCACGAGATTTGAGGTGGCGGAGGACCGCCGGCGACCGGCGGCGGGCGACAGCGGCGTGGCCACAGGTGGCGGCACGCGAGATGCACGACCCAGGCCAGGTGGGACGCACGACCCAGGCCCGTGCGGGACACGCGACCCAGGCGGGCGCGCGGCCCAGGCGCGCGCAGGCCCGCGCGCAGGCGCGGTCCAGGCTCGCGCGCAGGCGCTGCCCATGCCCGCGCGTGCGGCCGGCCCAGGCCCAGGCGGCCTGCTGGCCCCTTTGCCCTGGTCCACCGTGGATCGGGCAGTCCACGGCTAGGCCTGTGGACCGCATGAGTGTTTTCCACATGTTTCTCGCGGTCTACGGTACTATACCGTAGACCGGAGTGCGATCGGAGGGCCCAGGTAATTTTCGGTGACGATCCGACGGTTCAGGAGGTTGATTTGGCTTGTTTAGGACTCTTAAACCTAATCTAACTAGGTTTAAACCCTGTTTAACCCTTTAAAAGGATCCTATGACGAACAGAGGAAGGTGTGGTTCGGATTTACGCCGTACGAAGCCCGTACGAACCCGAGAAGAGAGAGAGAGGCGAGAGTGCTGAGAGAGAAGGAGCAGGAGGCTCCTGGACAGCGGTCGCCAGGCTCTTCAGGGGTTCAGGGGGGTCTCCAAGAGAGAGAGAGCTTTTGTGAGGGAAACTTCAGGTGAGAGAGAATTGGGTGTACAAGGGTTAAGGGTGAGGTCTCCTCTTATAAAATTTTCTTTTTCATAGTAAAGTTTGCATGCCCCGTGGAGGCGAGTCCTTTTGTGGCTGATCCACGTATTTTGATTATTTTTTTTTTCTTTTGTTTCTTCTTTCTTCCTGCTGCATCATGTGGTACTGAAAAGATCTTGGGAGGTGGTGTCCTGACCAGACATATACCCAACAATTGGTATCAGAGCCAGGTTGGTACAAGGACACAGATTGCAGTGGTGGTGAGCAAGACTGAAGATGGAGAAGACATGAACAATCAAGATGGAGATCAACAAGTTCGATTGTAAGAGCAATTTCTCCTTGTGGCAGGCAAGGGTGAAGGATGTGCTCATCCAACAGGGGTTGATCGAAGCTCTCTTGTGCGATGAGAAGCCGACCACCATGGAGGTGCGAAATTTGAAACGGCTACAGATGCAGGCGGTGAGTACCATCCGCATGTACCTGACGGATGAGGTGGTGATCCATGTACTGAGCGCGACTTCTTCGATGGTGCTGTGGTCGAAACTCGAGGAGTTATACATGGCGAAATCTCTCACCAACACTCTTTTCCTCTGGAGGCAGTTTTACCAACTGCGGATGACTGAGGGACAGAGCATGCAGGAGCATCTGAGCCACTTTCAGAAGATCCTCACCGACCTTCTCAGCGTTGGCGAGAATATTGAGGAGAAGATCAGGGTGCTGGTTTTGCTGGCGTCGCTTCCTCCTTCGTACGAGTCCTTGGTGACTACTCTTCTAGTGGGAAAGAGCACTATCAAGATGGACGAGGTCACCGTGGTGATACTCCAGAATGAGGTTCTCAGGAGGGAGAACCCAGCTTCGAGCTCAGGAGGTGGTAGCTCAGCTTTGGTGGCTTCTGGAAGAGCAGGAGGCGGTAGACGGAGCAACAGGAGATCGCAACGAGGGCGGTCTAAGTCCAGGAGAGACTTGAGCAAAACCAGGTGTTACCGGTGTGAGGAGTTGGGGCATCTAGCCAGAGATTGCCCTCAACTTAAAAATCGGACGGTGGCTGCTGTAGCGACGACCAGCAGCGATTTAGATGGAGATGTCCTAGAGATATCTGATGAGGTATCTACTTCTTCCCAGCAGTGGATATTAGATTCTGCATGCCCCTATCATGTATGTTGCGGAGAGGAGCAGTTTGACTCCCTGGAGAACAATGAGGGTATTGTATATTTGCCGGATGGATCGAGCTGTGCGATCAGAGGCATTGGGACGGTCAGCTGGAGGACACATAATGGTGCAGTGAGGAGATTAGGGGAGGTCCGATACATACCCGATTTCAGATGGAATGTTATCTCACTTAGCAGACTGGATTCGAGAGGCTACAGGACGGTAGCTGGTGGAGGAATCCTGAGGGTGCTACGCGGTGATAGGATTGTGCTGGAGGAGAAGAAGAGGAGCAGAGGACATTATTACCTGACAGGGAGCCCAGTGCGAGATGGAGCTTCGGGAGCCAGGTGGAGTCCAGAGCGAGGTGGAGCTCCAGGAGGCAGATCGGGCACGAGACAGGAGACTCGAGAGGATGAGAGGCGACGTCGCAAGGTGAGATTCCTATTGCCGTAGGATGATGCCCCGAGCAGGTCTCAGGTCAGGAGGAGCACAGCATACGACGGAGATGGGATCGAGCAGCCTAGCTTGACTCCCATGTTTGCCCATCCATGATCAGCAGGCGATTGCCCCAGGACATTGGGGCGAGGAGATCCAGAAGCTCTCAGAGTTTGGAAGAGACCGAATATCGAGTCGAGATGGAGATTGTTAGGATTTGATGCCTTGAGATTCAGTCCATATTGAGCCCACAATGAGGTTCGCAGTAAAAAATGGAGTCCAACGAGACCAAGATCACCTGAAACAGAGCTCGGATGGAGGAGATACGAGCTTTTGAAGTCGGTACGAGATTCGAGGTGGCAGAGGACCGCCGGCGATCGGTGGCGGGCGGCAGCGGCGTGGCTGCAGGCGGCGGCGCGCGATCCAGGCCAGACGGGATGCGCGACCCAGGCCCGCAGCCCAAGCGGGTGCGCGGCCCAGGCGGGCGTGCGCAGGCCCACGTGCAGGCGCGGCCCAAGCTCGCACGCAGGCGCGGCCCAGGCCCGAGCGCGCGGCCGGCCCAGGCCCAGGCGGCCTGCTGGCCCCTTTGCCCCGGTCCACTGTGGACCGGGCGGTCCACGACTGGGCCTGTGGACCGCGTGGGCATTTTTCACGCATTTCTCGCAATCCACAGCACTATTCCATGGACCGGAGTGCGATCGGAGGGCCCAGGTGATTTTCGATGACGATCCGACGGTTCAGGAGGTTGATTTGGCTTGTTTAGGACTCTTAAACCTAATCTAATTAGGTTTAAACCTGTTTAACCTTTTAAAAGGATCCTATGACGAACAAAGGAAGGTGTGGTTCGAATTTATGCCGTACGAAGCCCGTACGAACCCGAGAAGAGAGAGAGACATGAGAGCACTAAGAGAGAAGGAGCAGGAGGCTCCTGGACAGCGATCGTCAGGCTCTTCAGGGTTCAGGGGGGGTCTCCAAGAGAGAGAGAGCTTTTGTGAGGAGAACTTCAGGTGAGAGAGAATTGGGTATACAAGAGTTGAGGGTGAGGTCTCCTCTTGTAAAATTTTCTTTTTCATAGTGAAGTTTGCATGCCCCGTGGAGGCGAGTCCTTTTGTGGCTGCACGTATTTTGATTGTTTTTCTTTTCTTTTGTTTCTTCTTTCTTCCTGCTGCATCGCGTGGTACTGAAAAGATCTTGGGAGGTGGTGTCCTGGCCAGACATACACCCAACATGCCACACCCTGATCCAAATTTAAATTAAATCTTAGCTCAATTTGGTTTGATCAGTTAGCAAGATTCGAATCAAATTGAATTCGATTCAAGGAGCTAGAATTTTCACACGTGCTAGCATGCTTATTGGTAACTCGATTGGATCCAAAATTCTAATCAACCATATCAAATAGGCCTTTGATCAATTTTTTTATGTGTATGGCCCATTGCGTTCTACATCTAGCCAACTGTAGGTCTGAGAGCAAGTTGATCGAATTTGATTAGAACCTTTCTAATCGATTAAGGTCCAAATCGTATCAACTCGAGTTTAGCAATTAAAACTCTTTATGATTGAAGATCGAATTAAATATTTTAATTCAATCAAATCTACAAGTTAAGATTGACGGCTAGCAATGTATCATAATTATCTAGAAGATGTAAAATTTGATGAAAATATCAAATATATCCTTCAACAGTAAGTTAACATACAATTGAATCCTTCGATCATCCTGCATTCTGCATATATTCATGAGTATGAAAATATGTCAAACTGAAATACATATTCATATTGATTCTCCATCAACCAGTGATGACTTCAATAATAAAGTATTAGAAATTCTTTCTAATCTTCATTCTGCTTTGATCAAAGACTTCCTGTATCATCTAAAGATGAGAATGCATAGGATGATATCTCCTCTTACAAGGAGTAATCGATTCCTTATTGGCTGACTCACAACCTCATTCACCCTCTACTATATCCAGAATATCCCATACATATCTTTATGTCATATTTGAGTATGAAATAAAATATGAATTCATACACATAAGATTTTATGGTGGTCTCAGATCTAAGGATCACTTGTACAACTTCAACTTAGAGAACTATCTTTTGACATGCAAGTAAGGCTCCATAGGATGTTCTCTATTGATGGGTCTATTTAGTGAACTCATTCTCTAATGAACATCCACATCCTTTATTAGTATCCCATACAACTGGCTTGTGAGATCAGCCATCCTTTCTATCAAGCATACATAGGATGTGCCAGTCTATCTGGAACATTGATCTCCGACTCAATGCTTCTACGATCAGAAATATTTAAGATTAGAATTTTAAGATTTTAAATCTCACTGGCATAAACTCTTCATGATCTTTAAACTATTGTTCTAATCTATGAGGTTCATCATAATCTTAAATATAATAAGATACAACTGAAATGATGAATCATAAAATATCTCATTTCATTTATAAGTGAATAATGTCATTACATAAGTTGAAAGTTTACAAAGAAAAATTCCATCGCATCACTCATGTGATTGGCTTGTAAGATACTATTCTTTCAATCTCCCACTTTTACTAAAGCTAAGCACCTTTATATCTCAATCCCATACATTCGAGATGACAATCAAACTGCTGCTGTAGTAAGATCTTAGTGAATGAGTCTACTATATTATTTTAGTATCAACTCGTTCTATTATAACATCTTGTCTCTCGATAATTTCTTAAATGAGATGGAAACATTTAAGGATGTTCTTAGATCTTTGATGAAACTTAAGTTCTTTGGCTTGAGTAATGGCTCTAGTATTATCACAATAGAATGATACTGATCGTTCTATCTCAGACACCACACTCAATTCTGTGATAAACTTCTTCATCTAGACGGCTTCTTTGGCTGCTTCACTAACAGCAATGTATTCTACCTCAGTGGTTGAGTCAGTTACAGTTGGCTGTTTGAAACTCTTCTAACTCACTGCTCCATCATTCAGGATAAACATATACTCTGTTATAAACTTGCTATCATCTGGATCAGATAAAAAATTAAAGTCTGTATATCCTTCTAGTTTCAATTCTGATCCTCCAAATAAAAAAAATATTTTTAGTCCTTCTCAGATACTTAAGAACATTTTTCATAGCTTTCTAATGATCCTTCCAAAGATCAGTTTGAAACCTGCTAGCTATGTCTAAAGCATAAACGACATCAAATCTGGTACATAGCATGGCATACATGATCGATCCCACAGTTGAAGCATAAGTAATTTCACACATTCTCTTCCTTTTCTCAGGTGTCTTAAGATACATTTTCTTAGAAAGACGTATGCCATGACTTGCAGGCAAGTAACCTCTTTTTTTTGCTTTCATATTAAATCTCTTCAATGCAAGGTCTATGTACGGAGACTGGAACAAGTCTAGCATCCTCTTAGATCTATCTCTTAGATCTATGCTTTACCCAAGTCTTTCATAAAAAACTTATTTAATAGTCAAGTCTTAATCAACTGTAACATTAGAATATCATTCCGAATAAGTAGAATGTCATCAAAATACAGAATCAAAAAAATAATAGCACTTCCACTTGTCTTCTTATATACATATAATTCATCTTTATTTTTGATGAAGCCAAACTCTTTGACTGTCATATCAAAATGGATGTTCCAACTCTTCGAAGCTTACTTCAATCTATAGATTGATTTTTTTCAGCTTGTATACTTGATTTGCCCTCTTATTAGAGATAAATCTTTCTGGTTGAGTCATATAGACCTCTTCCTTAAGATTATCATTGAAGAAAGTGATTTTGACATCCATCTCCCATATCTCGTAGTTGTAGTATGCAGCTATAGCAAGCCTTTGCCTGAAACTCTTTGCCACCAATCTAGCCTTGTAGGTTTCAACTTGGCCATCTACTCCAATCTTCTTCTTAAAGATCCATTTGCATCTTATTGGGGTCATACCATCAGGTGCATTAACCAAAGTTCACACTTGGTTGGTATACATGGAGTCCATCTCGGATTTCATGATGTCTAGTCATTTATCAGAGTCTCTACTTATGATAGCTTCTGAATTAGTCAGTGGATCATATCCTTAATGATACTAATCTTCTTGTCATTTTTAATGTCTAAAAGGTGTCTGATGCACTTTATTTGACCTTCGAAGAGGAGGTGTGTACTGTGGATGTACCTCATCCTTAGGTACTTCTGGTTGAGGATCATTTTGTAAATCATCCATTGATATTTTTAGAATAATTTATAGGTTCTAAACTTCTCCAAATTCAACATTTCTCCCACTATCTCCTTCTTGAATAAATTTCTTTTCAAAGAAAGTAGCTTGCGTACTAACAAATACCTTTTATTCAGTAGGATGGTAAAAGTAGTTTTTTTTATTTCCTTAGGATACCCTACAAACATATATTTGTCTGATCTAGCATTTAGCTTATGTCTGAAAATATTTCTGACATAAGCAGGACAGGCCCATATCTTAAGATGTATAAGACTAGACTTTCTTTCTTTTCATATCTCATATGGAGTGCTAGCAATAGACTTCGAATGTATCTTGTTTAACACGTATGTGGCAGTTTCTAGAATATATCCCAAGAATGATATTGAAAGATTCATAAAACACATTATGGATCGCACCATATCTATTAAAGTACGAATTCTCCTTTTTGCTACATCATTTAACTATGGTGTATAAGAAGGGATCCATTCACAGAGAATATTTTTATCCTTGAGATGATCAAGAAATTCACTGGATAAATATTCTCCTCCTCGATCGATCGAAGAATCTTGATTCTTTTTTTAGTTTATTTTTTGATTATACTTTGATACTCTTTGAATTTATCAAAGACTTTGGATTTACGTTTCATCGAGTACACATATCCAAATTTTGATAGATCATCTGTAAAAATGATGAAGTAGGAGTATCCACCTCTGACTTAAGTTATCAACGATCCACATATATCTGAATGTACTAGGGCTAACAGCTTCCTTATCCTTTCTCCATGTCTAATGAATGGAGTCTTGATCATCTTATCCATAAGATAAGATTCATAAGTTTCATATGATTCATAATCATAGAGATCAAAGAATTCTTCTTTGTACAACTTGTTTATCTTTGACTCACTAATATGATCAAGATGGTAATACCAAAGATATATGATATTCACATCTTCTCTTTTTTTTTATATATTTTTATCAATATGAAAGATATTTTCACTGAGTCATAAAAATTAAAAGACCATTAACAATATTGCCACTACTGTAGAACTCATTGGAATGATACATGGAGTAACTATTGTCCATTATCTTTATTTGAAAATCTTGTTTCAGTAATAGAGATACAGAAATAATATTTCTAATGATCTTATACATATAGTAGCATTCTTTCAATTCTAGAATTTTGCTTAAAAATAACTTTATGATATAGGTTTCCACAGCTTTAATGCTAATGAACTCATCATTTACGTCGAAAAGCTCGAGGTCACCTCTTTTCAGCTCTCTAATACTCTATAGTTTCTTTAATGAATTGCAGATATGTGAACTACAAGGGATATACAATATCCAAGTGTCAGAGACTGAGACACTCAATAAAAAATAGATTTGTATCATATACACATCTTTCTGTGCAACACTTGCATCCTGCTTCATAACTACAAGATAACTTTTGCAATTCTTCTTCCAATATCCCACCTTATCGCAGTAATAATAGGTAATATCTACGGGATATTTTTTGCCTTCCTCTTTTTGAAGATACTACCTTTCTGGCTCTATTCTATTAAAGCTCTGATACCAATTGTTACGACAAAAAGAAAGAAGAAATAAAAATAAGGCACAATCAAATATGTGGATTAGACCAAGGTCTATCATCACGAGGTATGTAAAGACTTTACTATGAAAGAAAATAGTTATAAAAGGAGATCACATACTCTCAACTCTCATAAACCTTCCTCTTTCAACAAAAAGCCCACCTCTTTATAAAAGCTCTCACAAAATCTCTCAAGGAGACCTTCTTATAGGCCCACCATGTCAGGATTTTCGATGCCTTAGGATGCTTCCTGTGATGCTCTCAGTCGCTACATCATGCCTCAGCCTCTGCCCCTACACTCACGGCCACTCCCATGGCCGTTCCAGGATACTCTTGACTACTGTTGATGCTTCTGGGTGCTCTCAGCTACTCACGATCTCTCTCTGATCCTCACTGAGATGTGCACCTTTCTACAAGCCATCAGACTTCTTTTATAGGTCGAAAATCTACTTCAGATCGAAATCACAATCTTGATCGAAGTTTAGAAACTCAGCTATCGTTTGATCGCTCTAGCACACTTCTCTAGCTATCCGATTGCATAGAAAACCTCTCTGATCATGCCTCAGCTGTTCGATCATGATCGCATGCGACTGCCACCATCGGATAGCGCAAAAACATCCCTTGGATTTCAATAAATAGGATATACATTGAGATAGTCCACATGTGAGGCATGGATCGCGATATTTTTTGTAGGCGTGTGGTGGACTGTGCGTGCACCATGTGCTCGCCACTTGGTCCATGCAATCTGTGTAGCGAAAATTTAGTGTAGGGGCAAAATGGTAATTTTAAATCTTTTTCAAAATTACTATTTTACAGTAGAATTATTAATTAATCTTATTAATTAATACTAATTAATCCTACACTAGGATCTAAATATGATACAACAGCATGCATTTAAATTTAAAATTCAAATTTGAATCAGTAAACCTTTTACAGTACTGTGTTCAGAACACATCACCCTTTGCGGGTAGTCGATCACCGCAATCTGATCACCATCGGGGGGCTCTGATCATCATGTCATAGTCACACAAATATCTGACCTCTGTGGATCATCCACACGAAGCTTCCGTCTAATCAGCTCCTCACGAATGCTAGTTCGTGATTTCACCCTTTTGATGGCAGATGTTGATCGAACTACTTCGATCAATGTATGCCGACTCCTTGGATACTCCAGATCATTTGCACGGTTGCTTGAGAGGCTAATGGATCTCTCCCTGAAATTTAGTGGACTCACGACACTCGTGGCACACCAATCTCACTTCCCAAACCCTAGGTAGAAACCCTAGGAAACCCTGCGCTCAATTTTCTTTCTTTTCTTTCTTTTTCTCTCGGAAGGTTTTGGACCTTCACCTTGTGCACAAACTTTCCTCACGCCCCAAAATTTCTCTTCTAAAATTTCTACGCACGTCCCATCTTTCTCCTCTTTTTAAAACAACGTCGAACGTGTCTTATCCGCGTGAGAGGATAAAGATAAGTGGTTGCACATTTGAATTCAAATCAAATTTGAATTCAAATGCAAAACCAACTCATCCCTATCCACTTGTGTGTGAGAAGAGAAGGGACGTGAGTTGATTTGTGCATAGAGAGTTTACACGAAAAACATTTTCTCATATAAAATATGGGGCGCACAAGATAAGACCATGGCGCATGGATTAGTTGGTTGCTCATTCAAATTCAAACTTTCTTTTAAATTTGAATAGCCAACCAACTTATTTTTATCCAGATATTTGGCGCACAAGGGTGGACGTGGGATGGCTTCTGTGTGGAGAAAATTCATGAGAAGTTGCTTCTCGTGAATTTAAATATGCACAGAAGAAGTGAGGTGGCGTAGGGAGAAAAGTCAAGGTGGTTTGAACCTAATTGAGCCAACCTAATCTAAATAGGTTAAGCACAATTAGAATAAATTAAATCCAACTTAATTAGGCTTAATTAGGCTCAATAAAATCTTAATCAAATCAAAAATTAACTAAACCTAACCCCTGATCAAATCAGAGACTAAACCACCTTAGCGATTAGGTCAACATTTAACCTAATCGGGTCAATCCAAACTGAATCCAATTCAATTGGACTTGATCCAAAAATAATTACTCAATCAAATTGAGTTAATTAGCGATCAAATCACTAATTAAACCTCTCATAAATATTGAGTCCAAATCCGATGGACAATCAGGCATCAGAGACCATCGATATGAAACCCTGATCAAAGAGTTCAAATTTCAAATTCAAAATTTAAAATTCAAAATTTTGACCCCGATATCCAAAATGTGTGGAACTCATGATCAGAGAATCCTAATTCTCAATCATAGAGTCTCAGACACATAAGACTCATAATCAGCCATCTGATCAGAAAGGAACCACTAATGTGTGTGACCCCGCAGGTTCGAACCTAAGCCGGTAGCACAGGAACCAATTTCTGTACTAATCGAAGTGACCATCTAGCAATGGTACCCGATAACCGGATATGTCGAATAATCTCAATCGCAACATTCAGAACCTACGTGAATATGGTTACCATATAATTCATCCCTTTTGACCCCTGTGTTTAGGACGACTCAGGGTTAAACTGTCAACCCTGATGATATCATCCGAATCGTGCTCAACTCAATTAGTCCTGTGACTCCTCACTAGGACTACCCTAGCCAAGATTTTGCTAAATTGAAACACGACTGTACACAGCTTCTAAACTGGAGTGGTCAATCCCATCTTGACACATGCACCGACAAGTCAAGTACTTGACTACACCCAGCAGCCTTCCGTCATTGAATTAGAAATTCAGGTAGTCCAGTGCCTAAGTGCAGTGAGTTGCTTGCAAGTCACCGTGGCGGTCTCAGGTCGGAGGGACATTTATACCCATATCCCATCGGAGCAAATCTTGACAGCAGAAATAGCTTCGAAGTTGGTCACGTTCAGTGCAGATGTACCATTACATCTCACCTGTATGCCATAGGAGTGTCTCCACACTCTTTGATTATGAGGACAACCAACCCATATGGCACACAACGACCTATGCTCGATAAACGTTGTCGTCCTTGGTAACAACGTATCATTTGGTTGCGAACATGTTTAAGGACTAAGCGACAAATCTTCATTTCTCGAGTCTAAATAGTTCTAAGGACTTCACCACAACACAGGAGTTTAAAAGATGAAACATTTGTGATGAAAAAATACCAAAATAACTTTTACTTATTTATAATTCATGTACTAATACAAAAGGAGCACAACCGTCAATAGACTGACGATTGGCTTTGAGACACTATTCCCAACAATCTCCCACTTGGCCTAAAGCCTATCGATGCAGTATCTAATACCCATCTTCGACTTGTAGTTGTTGAACTCCTTCACCGTAATGGCTTTAGTGAATGGGTCGGTCAGGTTCTCCTTCCCGTCGATCTTCTGAAGGTCGACGTCACCTCGATCCACGATCTCCCGGATGAGATGGTAGCGGTGCAAAATATGCTTCGTCCGCTGGTGTGCCTTTGGTTTCTTCGCCTGAGCAATGGCTCCAGAGCTGTCGCTGTAGAGCAGAACTGGACCAACAAGGGAGGGTGCTACTCCGAGCTCGGTGATGAATTTTCTCAGCCACACCGCTTCTTTGGCAGCATCTGATGCAGCAATATACTCTGCCTCGCATACTGAATCAGCCACAGTGTGCTGCTTGAAACTCTTCCAGTAGACAGCCCCACCATTAAGGGTAAAAATAAATCCTGACACACTCTTGCTATCATCGTGATCAGACTGGAAACTAGAGTCTGTAAACTCTATAAGTCTCAAGTTTGATTCACCATATATAAGCCACTGGTCCTTAGTATTTCTTAAATACTTCAGGATGGTTTTAACAACCTTCCAGTGATTCTCTCCTGGATCAGATTGGTATCTACTCACTACCCCTAGTGAGTATGCCACATCTGGTCGTGTACATGTCATGGCGTACATGATAGATCCCACTACCGAAGCATATGGAATCCTACCCATACGCTCTCTCTCTTGAGGTGTTGTCGGACAATCCCTCTTCGAGAGAGAAATTCCATGGCCTATCGGTAGATAGCCTTTCTTGAAATTTTCCATGCTGAACCTTTTCAGCATAGTATCAATGTACATGGACTGAGATAAGCCAGCAACTTTTTGGATCTATTCCTATAGATCCTCATCCCTAGGATGTAGGAAGCTTCTCCCAGATCCTTCATGGAGAACTGTGACGATAGCCTAATCTTTATTCCCTGTAATGTAGGGACATCATTTTCGATTAAGAGAATGTCATCCACATACAATACAAGAAATACTACTACTGGACCATTAGCCCACTTATAAATGCAGGGCTCTTCTCCGTTCTTAACGAAGCCATACGTTTTGATCGTCCTATCAAAACGTATGTTCCAACTCCGAGATACCTGCTTAAGTCCATAAATAGACCTCTATAGCTTGCACACCTTAGACTCATCTGTGGATGTGAATCCTTCAGGTTGTATCATATACACCTCTTCGTCCAGCTCTCCGTTTAGGAAAGCTGTCTTCACATCCATCTGTCAGATTTCATAGTCCAGATGGACAGCTATCGCAAGCATAATCCGAATGGATTTGAGCATTGCCACAGGAGAAAACATCTCGTCATAGTCTATACCATAACGTTGACGATATCCCTTGGCAACCAGACGGGCTTTATAGGTCTCCACCTTTCCGTCTGCGCCCCTCTTCCTTTTGAAGACCCACTTACACCCTATGGGTTTTACTCCTTCGGGTGGGTCAACCAATGTCCACACATCGTTGACCTTCATGGACTCCATTTCGGATTTTATGGCCTCTAGCCATTTCTCAGAGTCAGGTCTCTGCATTGCATCCATGTAGGTGATCGGATCCTCATCGTTTTCATCAAGTTCGACAGGATCACCATCTCGGATCAAGAAACCATAGTATCTGTCCGGTTGATGTGGTACTCTACCAGACCGCCTTAAGGGTGCATAATCAATGGGCTCCGGATCTGATCTAATCAAATCCGGTTCAGGTTCAGTAACATGTGTCGGTTTTTTTACCTGTCGAACTTTGTCAAGTTCGACCTTAGAGGCAACAGTTTTTTCACTAAGAAACTCCTTTTCTAAAAAATTTGCCTTAAGGCTGACAAACACCTTTTGCTCATCAGCAAGGTAGAAATAATACCCTTTGGTCTCTTTTGGGTACCCAATAAAATTACACTTGTCAAACCTAGGTCCAAGCTTGTCTGTAATTAAACGTTTAACATAAACCGGACACCCCCAAACCCTAAGGTGCGAGAGTACTGGCTTACGTCCTATCCATATCTCATATGGCGTTTTGGCTACAGACTTACTCGGAACTCTATTTAGAAGGTAACAAGCCGATTCGAGCACATATCCCCAGAGGGAGATCGGCAGACCAGCAAACCCCATCATGGATCGAACCATGTCTAATAGGGTCCGATTCCTCCTTTCAGACACACCATTATGCTGTGGTGTTCCAGGAAGAGTCCACTAAGAGAGAATCTCATTCTCCCCTAGATACGTCAGAAACTCATTGGAAAGGTATTCACCTCCTCGATCAGATTGAAGAGTTTTAATACACTTCTCAGTTTATTTTTCTACCTCATTTCGGAATAGTTTGAACATTTCAAATGATTCCGACTTATGCTTCATTAAATAGACATACCCATACCTAGATATGTCGTCTGTGAAGGTTATGAAGTAGAAAAATTCACTTCTTGCACTTGAGCTCATGGGTCCACATACATCAGAATGTACCAGACCTAAAAGTTCACTGGCTCGCTCACCTTTTCCAGTAAAAGGTGACTTGGTCATCTTCCCAAGAAGACAGGACTCACAGGTTGGAAGTGATTCACAATCACTAACTTCAAGAATTTCTTCTTGAGCCAACCTATTTATCCTGTTCTTATTGATATGACCTAGCCTACAGTGCTAAAGGTAGACTTCTGACACATTATCTATTCTAGAGCGTTTACCGAAGTTTCGAACCACATTAACAGGCTGTGATAGTAAGTAAATTCTATTATTTAATTATTCAATAAATATTGTAACACCATTCAAAATGATATTGTCAATATTTTCTTTTATTAAAAAATCATAACCGTACATGGTCAAAAGGTCTACAGAAATAATATTTAATAAAAAACTTGGATAATAGTGACATTCACTCAGAATTACATTACGAGAATTGATTACAAGACTCATGATTCCTAAAGCTAGAACTGAAACTTTGCTTCCATCTCCAACGTTCAGGAACCTCTCGCCTTCATCAAATCTCCTACTGACCTGCAGACCCTGCATCGAATTACAAATATGATAAGGGCTTCCGGTATCCAATACCCAGGCAGTAGTATCATAAATCGAAAAGTTGCAAGGAGTTATCATATAATTACCTTGCTTCTTCTTTGGCCTGTTCGGGTCCAGAGAGGCAATGTATTGAGGATAGTTCCTCTTTCAATGCCCCTGCTTTTTGCAAAAGAAGCACTCAGCCTGGCTCTGGTCGTGCTTGCGCTTCTTGGTCTGACCCTGTGCTACTGTCCCAGCATGAGATTGCACCTTCTTATTTTTCTTCTTCTTGTTCTTCTTCCCCTTCCCAAAGGGTTGATGACGAGAAGAAGACCCTCCCACTACATTCACCGACTCCTTATGGAGCTGGTGATCCTTCTCAAAGTTTTGCAGCAACCCCAACAATCCGTGGTAGTTTACTGCAGGCTTTGTCATTCGAAAATGAGTAAGGAATGGGAGGAAGGACTTGGGCAAGGAATTAAGGATCGCATCCTTACCGAGCTGCTCATGCAGAGGAAAGCCCAATTTGCTTAGGCGCTCAATCATCTCGATCATGTACAGTACATGATCAGTGACTGAGGCTCCATCCCTCATCCGAGCAATGAAAATGGCATAACTAGTTTTGTGCCTTTCAACGTCGTCAGGCGTGCCAAAGGAGTCGTTCAACATTTGAAGCATCTCCTGTGGCTGGGCGTTCTCAAACCTTCGGCTGAACTCGTCATTCATTGCTGCCAGCATAATACATCGAACGGTGGTGCGGTCATTGAGCCACTTCAAGTAAGTATCTCGGATCACCTTACTAGCATTCGGAGCTGGCTCCTCAGGTGCTGGATCCGTTACTACATAAAGGATCCGCTCATGCTCAAGGATGATTTTTAATTTTCGATACCAGCTATCGAAATTGGGTCCCATGAGCTTGTCATTATCTAATAATGACCGGAGCGACAGGGTAGTGGCCATAGCTGCATAAAGGAAAACGAGACCTCTATTAGTACATAAATTAATACTAAAGACTTAGACTTTAGTCTAAAGTTTTTTCCAATATTTTTACGAACTGGTAGCCTCATCCTCCAATTCGAGGAATTACTTTAATTCCTTAATGGGTACTAGAATCCACACAGACTACACACGAGCCCAACTTTGGTTGGTTAACCCATGTGCATCTATGGGTAGGTTCTTAACCAGTTGTTTCTCTAAACAACTTCTAGTAATTGATTTTGCCCCAGAACCTAATCAGTAGGCTTTGGCCTCCACTGAAAAGATTTGGTTAGGTCCAACCATTAACATGACTTAATTTAGTGAATCGGACCAATAAATGATCAGGCCCGACTTTGGCCGGCCAACCTAACCACCATCAGAAAGACTCAATCAAATTATCATGTTATGAATAATAATTCCATTAGCCAATGAGCACCAGGCTTTTGGGCCTCCAATGATCATTGAACTAATGGACTCATTATCATTCACTTAATGGGAGGCTATGACTTAGTTATCATTATAACTTAATCATTTTAGGGACCTAATAATTTTGAGGATTTTATTAAAGAATAGTAGAGAAGAAATCATCCAGCCAATTTCAATCCTCCCACTGACTTCACCAAGTCAGATTAAAAAAAGATTTAATTAAAGCTGGCATTAGGAGCACCTAAATCAGTCACACTGATTTACCTAATGACATGGGTGAGCTCTAATCACCAAGTGATCTAATCAAAATCTAACTTATCAGATTGGCCAGATAAGTGAGATCAGTGGTGGGGATTTGCCATTAACTCGTCAATGATCGAATCAATGCGAGTAGCTCCCACTTAAGAACCACTGGTCAAAACTGCCGAACTTACTTTAGACACCAACCGGTTCATTAATTTTAATTTTGATCAACTTAGTAAATAGGGCTCCACCGTGTAGCCATGAATTAAGTCCATCTTGGTCTAGTTAAAGATATGGACCCATTCAACTACAACTATTGAAGTTGAGTCTAGAGTATCCTTGACCTAATCTAATTCAACTTTTGATTAGATTTGACCAATTACTCCATTTAGTCCATTATTTAAGCTAACCTTAGGTCTAACCCAATTATGGACCTAATTCATCTAACCCATTGACCCACAAGTTTATGCAATTGTCTTAGGTCTTAATTCACAATTCTAGACCTACTAGACAATACTTAATTCTTTTAATTAAGTACTTGGGCTGATGGGTCAGGGTTTGGCATTTCGAAAATAATTTTCAAATTTTGAAAGATTTTATTTTTTGTTCACCAAATGTGTTGACTCATTTCACAAACGGGTCAGCACAATTCATAAACAGCAATCCTATTGCTCATTTCATAACAGAAAATAACTCAAAATAAATCATAAATTTTTTTTTAGATTTAATCTAACACATTCATGATAAATTTTATAATTAAGTCCTTTCGCTGCTTCATCGGTATGGGATATAATTGCATCGGCACCCCTACCGCCATAGGAGACCCCATCGAATGGGAAGAGAGGGCCTTTAAACCCTACTTTTCTCCTATGACCGGACAGCCATGGCAACCAACCCAATTAGATTACTTGCTACTGGGATCAAGTATATCTAAATATATCAATTTTAAAATTTAAAATTTGAATTTTAAATTTCAAATTTCAAATTTTAAATTTTAAATTTTAAATTTGAGATTTCAACCAAATTTCAAATTTTGAATTTTCAATCTTTGAATTTTAAATTTTAAATTTTGAATTTTAAATTTTAAATTTCAAATTTCGAATTTCAAATTTCAAATTTGAGATTTCAACCAAATTTCAAATTTTAAATTTTGAATTTCAAATTTGAAACTTCTAACAAATTTCAAATTTCAAATTTCAAATTTCAAATTTTTTTAAATTTAGAATTTTAAATTTTAAATTTTAAATTTAAACTTATAGATTACACCTTAATCTACGCATGCATATGTATATCATATTCTAGAACCATACTCTGATACCATTTGTAGCGAAAATTTAGTGTAGGGGCAAAATGGTAATTTTAAATTTTTTTTAAAATTATTATTTTACAGTAGAATTATTAATTAATCTTATTAATTAATACTAATTAACCCTACACTAGGATCTAAATATGATACAACAGCATGTATTTAAATTTGAAATTCAAATTTGAATCAGTAAACCTTTTACAGTACTGTGTTCAGAACACATCACCTTTTGCGGGTAGTTGATCACCGTAATTTGATCACCGTCGGAGGGCTCTGATTGTCACATCACAGCCACAGAAATATCTGGTTTCTGCGGATCATCCACACGAAGCTCCCGTCTGTCAGCTCCTCACGAATGCTAGTTCATGATTTTACCCTTTTGATGGCAGATGTTGATCGAACTCTTTCGATCAATATGTACTGACTCCTCAGATGCTCCAGATCATTTGCACGGTTGCTTGAGAGGCTGATGGATCTCTTCCTGAAATTTGGTGGACTCACGACACTCGTGGCACACCAATCTCACTTCCCAAACCCTAGGTAGAAACCCTAGGAAACCCTGCGCTCAATTTTCTTTCTTTTCTTTCTTTTTCTCTCGGAAGGTTTTGGACCTTCACCTTATGCACAAACTTTTCTCATGCCCCAAAGTTTCTCTCCTAAAATTTCTACGCACATCCCACCTTTCTCCTCTTTTTAAAACAACATTGAACGTGTCTTATCCGCGTGAGAGGATAAAGATAAGTGGTTGCACATTTGAATTCAAATCAAATTTGAATTCAAATGCAAAACCAACTCATCCCTATCCACTTGTGCATGAGAAGAGAAGGGGCGTGAGTTGATTTGTGCATAGAGAGTTTACACGAGAAACATTTTCTCGTGTAAAATATGGGGCGCACAAGATAAGACCATGGCGCATGGATTAGTTGGTTGCTCATTCAAATTCAAACTTTCTTTTGAATTTGAATGGCCAACCAACTTATTTTTATCTAGATATTTGGCACACAAGGGTGGGCGTGGGATGGCTTCTGCGTGGAGAAAATTCATGAGAAGTTACTTCTCGTGAATTTAAATATGCACAGAAGAAGTGAGGTGGCGCAGGGAGAAAAGTCAAGGTGGTTTGAACCTAATTGAGCCAACCTAATCTAAATAGGTTAAACACAATTAGAATAAATTAAATTTAACTTAATTAGGCTTAATTAGGCTCAATAAAATCCTAATCAAATCAAGAATTAACTAAACCTAACCCCTGATCAAATCAGGGACTAAACCACCTTAGCGATTAGGTCAACATTTAACCTAATCGGGTCAATCCAAACTGAATCCAATTCAATTGGACTTGATCCAAAAATAATTACTCAATCAAATTGAGTTAATTAGTGATCAAATCACTAATTAAACTTCTCATAAATATTGAGTCCAAATCCGATGGGCAATCAGGCATCAGAGACCATCGATATGAAACCCTGATCAAAGAGTTCAAATTTTAAATTCAAAATTTAAAATTCAAAATTTTGACCCCGGTACCCAAAATATGTGGAACTCATGATTAGAGAATCCTAGTTCTCAATCATAGAGTCCCAGACACATAAGACTCATAATCAGCCATCTGATCAGAAAGGAACCACTAATGTGTGTGACCCCGCGGTTCGAACCTAAGTCGGTAGCACAGGAACTAATTCCTGTACTAATCGAAGTGACCATCTAGCAATGATACCCGACGACCGGATAGATCGAATAATCGCAATCGCAACATTCAGAACCTACGTGAATATGGTTACCGTATAATTCATCCCTTTTGACCCCTGTGTTTAGGACGACTCAGGGTTAAACTGTCAACCCTGATGATATCATCCGAATCGTGCTCAACTCAATTAGTCCTGTGACTCCTCACTAGGACTACCCTGGTCAAGATTTTGCTAAATTGAAACACGACTGTACACAGCTCCTAAACTGGAGTGGTCAATCCCATCTTGACACACGCACCGACAAGTCAAGTACTTGACTACACCCAGCAGCCTTCCGTCATTGAATTAGAAATTCAGGTAGTCCAGTGCCTAAGTACAGTGAGTTGCTTGCAAGTCACCGTGGTGGTCTCAGGTCGGAGGGACATTTATACCCATATCCCATCGGAGCAAATCTTGACAGCAGAAATAGCTCCGGAGTTGGTCACGTTCAGTGCAGATGTACCATTACATCTCACCTGTATGCCATAGGAGTGTTTCCACACTCTTTGGTTATGAGGACAACCAACCCATATGGCACACAACGACCTATGCTCGATAAACATTGTCGTCCTTGGTAACAACGTATCATTTGGTCGCGAACATGTTTAAGGACTAAGCGACAAATCCTCCTTTGTCGAGTCTAAATAGTCCTAAGGACTTCACCACAACACAGGAGTTTAGAAGATGAAACATTTGTGATGAAAAAAATATCAAAATAACTTTTATTTATTTATAATTCATGTACTAATACAAAAGGAGTACAACCGTCAACAGGCTGACGATTGGCTTTGGGACACTATTTCCAACAGTCTGCAGTGGACTGTGTGGGCACATTGGGTCGTGCATCCCGCATGCACCTAGGCATTGCATGCGCACTTGGCCCGCACCCCCGTGTTGGGTCCCGCACCCGTGCTTGGCTATGCGCTTGTGCTTGGGCCGCACACTACAATGGCCTTTGCATACCCGTGGGCCATGCCTGCAGGCCTTGCGCACCTGCAGGCTGCATCTCCAAGCCTGCACTCCTTTCTGACTTGCATCGGCTCCTTCGTCTAGACTCCACTATTGTGGGCTTTGCTGTTGTGTATTGAATTTGAGGCACCAAACTTAATAATCTCTATCTCGACTCGACATTCGGCCTCCACCTAACTTTGAGAGCTTTTAAATCTTCTCATCCTCATACCCCAAGGCATACGCCTGCTACTCATGGATGGACAAATATGAGAGTCGAGCCAGATTGCTTGATCCCATTTTCGTCTTGCATGACTTGAGATCTGCTTGGGGTAGCCTCTTGCTGACATCGTTTATTATCCTTTCGAGTCTCCACTTTCGTATCCGATCCACCTCCATCTGGAGCTCTACCTTGCACTGGGCTCCCACTGATATCTTCCATGGTAGACGGCTTCTCCTTGCACAAGAGAGTATCGATCAATCCTTTGCGGTTGATCTCCATCTTGATTGTGCCCGACTTCTCCATCTTTTTTAGTCTTGATTAACACTGCCACAATCTGGACAATCGCACACTCTAGTACCATCTGGCTCTGATACCAATCATTGAAGCTCTGATACTAATTGTTGTGGCAGAAAAAAAGAAGAAATAAAAATAGGACAATCAAATATATGGATTAGACTAAAATCTATCTCCACAAGGCATGCAAAGGCTCTACTATAAAAGAAAATAATTATAAGAGAAGATCATACACTGTCAACTCTCATAAATTTTTCTCTTTCAACAAGAAGCTCACCCCTTTACAAAATCTCTCACAAAATCTCCTAAGGAGATCCTCTCACAGTCCTGCCATGTTAAGGTCCTCGAAGCCTCTGGATGCTTCTTATGATGCTCTCAGATGCTACATCATGCCTTAGTCTCTATCTCTACGCTCACGACCACTCCCACGAGCATTCTAGGACACTCTTGACTACTGTTGATGCTCTTGAGTGCTCTCAATCACTCATGATCTCTCTCTAACTTTTTTTGAGATGCACACCTCTTTATAGGCCATCAGACCTTTTTTATAGGTCAAAAATCTACTACAGATCAAAATCACAATCCTGATCGAAGTCCAAAAATCTAGCTACCATTTGCTTGCTCCCGCATGCTTCCCTAACCGTCCGATCATGCAGAAAACCTCCATGATCACACCCCAGCCGTCTGATCATGACCACACATGACCACCACTGTCAAATCATGCAAAAACATCCCCTAGACTGCAATAAATAGGATATAAACTGCGGTGATCCATGCGTGAGGCATGGACCACGATATTTCTTGCAGACGTGCGGTGGACTGCACACTAGCCTCTTGGTCCACGCGGTCCGCGGTGGACCACATGGGTGTGCTGGGCCATGCATCCCGCATGCGTGTGTGCCACACGCCTGCACCTGGGCCACACACCCACACTGGGCCTTGTGCACCTGTGGGCCATGCCTGCATGCCTTGCACGTCTGTGGGCCGCATCTCTGGGCCTATGTGCCTCCTTGGTCTGCATCGGATCCTCTATCTAGACTCCACTGTTGTGGGTTTTGTTGCTGTGGATCGAATTTAAGGCGTCAAACTCAATATGTTCTCCATATAACACCTTGAGATTAAAGAGTATGGGGTGAGGATCTATATTATCATATTGTCTTTATAACTTATTGTTCATCAAAGCCAACATAATATACTTAACAGTCATGCTGTTAGTCTGTTACATATTAAATATGGCCTTCTCTTCCTTAGAAGCATCTTCACTGATTGGATCAGAGTCAAAAGTATCCAGAATATAGGAGATATTCTTCTGTATGAATATGATTCACAAATTTCTCAACCAGTCCATATAGTTCGGACCAGTCAACTTATTAGCATCAAAGATGCCACATAATGAGAGTAAAGATATCATGATGCAGATATTTAATCTATATAAATTAAGAATAATAGTATAAACAGACCACTCATGATGACATGCATAATTAGATAAGGTCTTCTGTCTAGTTATATCTCCTACTATTTTACTGGATACCATAGCCCTCAACTATGGTAAGCGAGAAACCTCAATATAGTTTCTTAGAGGAGTTGAGATCCTATTTCCTTAAAGAAGCCTTGTGGATAACATAACAAATCTCAATGAGTTCGAAGGTAGGAAACTCTTTTCAATTGCATCTCATACAACTCTCAACAAAATCTTATCTCTAAAAAACTCATAACTTTATGGATAGCATAACAAACTATAGTGTTCTAATTAAGTCAGATCCTTTATTTCCATACAGTCATATCTGAATTATGTTGTCTTTGTGGATAGCATAATAAAATAATATATCCAAATATACTGTAAGCATCTAATATGCATCAGGACAACCCCACATCAATCCCTATACTAAGCTTTGTGGATAGCATAATAAACCTACTGTAATTTTTGACATGGTATTGGCTTAGCATGAAGGAAGACTTGTGTTGTGATCTTAACACTAAGTATCCCAAATTCAGACTAATTAATCTAATTGTTCAGGTAAGTGTTTGATTGGTGGGAGGCTCTCCGTACTTTTTCAACGGTCCTAATTAAGTAACCACCACTTTAGAAAATATTTTTCTTAGACATCAATTGATTAATCAATTTCAAACTCAACCAGCTTTTGATTTTTATCACTACGGCTTAATATAATTTTTTAGAGGGATTTATGGTCTCATGCACATCCAATCTAAAATTTTCATAATAATGCATAATCATACTATAATCAAGATAATATAATTCGAAGTAATACATCTAAATATATCTCTAAGATTGACTAGAGTTCGGATATTCAATCAGAGTCAACTCTTGAGCCGAATTGAACCAAACCGAAAACCCTCAATATTGTAAATCCAGACAACATGCTATCCTTTGATTGTATTCATCAAAGAAGCTCTGATACCATTGTAGGGTTTCGATGGCACAACGAAAGGCCCAGACATTTCAAAATTTTTATTTTAACATTCAAGTGTACCGAAATCCTAATACCCAGAATCCCTTGATAATAGTAATCAAAGCATAAATTATTAAACAGGATATGAAGAATACCTATAAAACTTATTCCAAGTATTCCTCCTATGGTAATCCACACTAGAACTGCACCAAGAATAATGCTCATTCTTGAATCTTGCTTCAAGAGTTCTAACCCCTAGAACTCGAATAATCTCTTACACCGATCAGATTTATTCAAGAACCTAACTTCATCCTTTCGAAGACTCTTCTGAACTTCTTAAACCTCTCCTTCAGAACCTCTTTTTTCCTTATCTTGAGCTGAACTAGGCTTGTCTTAAATAAAAAAGTCTTATCCAAAAACTAGGGACTTGTAAGAGGGAAGGGAGAGAACTTAGAATGAATTTGGAATGATCTGAAAAACCCAATGTCATGGGCCTTTTATAGGTGAGAAAGGGGTGCATGTGGAATGGTTACAATCCTTCATCACATCCTCAGAAGGTGGCATGTCCAAAAAGAGACATCCTTCTGGCAGAAGGACTTTACAGGATCTTTCTCATCTCTCTACATGCGTACTGCAATCAAGCGATGCTTTGGCATCCTTCCCGTCTCCAGATAAGCTTGAAATCTGTCATATATATTCCTATTTGATTTTGAATTCAAATAGCAAGGATATAACTAGAGGACTAGGGGTGAAAGTGGTATGGATATTATCCATTCGAATCCATTTTCGTATCCGATCAATTTGGATATGGACAGAAATTTTAAGATATGACTAATATCCATATTCGTATCCATATCTATCAAAGAAAAATGGATATGGATATAGATAAACAACTATCCGATTCATATCTGAATATCCAAATCTATATGCAATCCTATATAATTTTCTATATCACTTATTAATTTTTAAGAAAAATATATAACATATAAATATTTTATTAACTTGATTTATTATAAAATTAGTAATATCTTTGATTTTGTAGTTATAAAATTTAATTATTTAAGTTATATCCATAATATATCCATACTTTCAGTATCTGAATTATATCCGTATCCATTTAAAATAAATATGGATATAAATTTTTTCATCCAAATAATATTCGTATCCGTATGTGTATTCATCAGATAAAATAAATATGGATATGGATATGCTAGTATTCGCTCCGTATCCGATCCAGTTTTAGGCCTACAGGGGATGCCTCCTTCTACCCATGGAAGAAGGACTCTTCATGCAAAGAATCGCAAGAGACTATTTCTTCATGTGTGCAGCTTCACTTTCAGGATAAGTTCAATGCCCATTCAACCAATCCAAGCCAATTCAGACATCAAGGATAGTGCCAAAGGAGATGGAGGGAAGATAGGGGTGCCACATGGGTCTTAAACCCAAAGCAGAAAGACTCTTGCCCTACTCCACGCTCTATAGCACACGCCTATCAAAATCTACTCACCAAGAGTCCTACCTAGCTAGGACTCTAGCTAATGAAGCCCATGAGGCAATGTGGCACCATCCAATGTCTACCACTTCCTGATCTAAATCCAAATTAAGCCTTGGCTGAATTTGGTTTGATCAAGATTCGAACCAAATCAAATCTGATTTAAGGAGCTAGAATTTCTACACGTGCTAGCATGCTTACCAGTAATTTGATTGGATCCAAAATTTTAATAAAAAAATCATATCAAATGGGTCCTTTATCAATTCTCTCATGTGTGTAATCCATTAGATTCTACATCTAGTTAGTAGTTGGGCCAGATGCAAGTTGACCTAATTTGATTAGAACCTTTCTAATCGATCAAGGTCCAAACCATGCCAACCTGAGTTTAGTAATTAGAACTTTTTCTAATTGGAGATCAAATTAAATACTGTAATTTAATCAAACCTATAAGTCAAAATTGATATTTAGCAATGTATTATGACTATCCAAAAGATTTAAAATTTGATGAAAATATCAAATATATCTTTCAGCAGTAAGTTACTATACAATTTAATCATTTAATCATCCTGTATCCTGAATATATTCATAAGTATAGAAACATGTCAAACTCAAATATATATTCATATTGATTCTCCATCGATCAGTGATGACTCCAATGATGAAGTATTAAAAATCTTTTCTAATCTTTATCTTGCTTTGGTCAAAG
Source organism: Elaeis guineensis (assembly GCF_000442705.2). Classification (NCBI taxonomy): domain Eukaryota; kingdom Viridiplantae; phylum Streptophyta; class Magnoliopsida; order Arecales; family Arecaceae; genus Elaeis; species Elaeis guineensis. The sequence goes on along the minus strand of NC_026004.2, from coordinate 25,197,209 downwards.
ACTTTTCGAGTCATCTAGAGATGAGAATGCATAGGATGATATCTCCTCTTATTAGGAGTGATCGATTTTTTATTGATCGACTCATAACTGTTGGGAAATATATCCCAAAAGCCAATCATCAAGCTATTAACAATTGAGCAACCAAGTATTGTAATTGATTTGTTAATTAATTAAATATATTTTTGATATTTTCATCATAAGCTTTCATCTTCTAATGAACTCCGTAGTGATGATGAAGTCCTTAGGACTATTTAAGTTCGATAAAGAGAGAATTTATCGATTAGTCTTTAAAACTGTTCACGATCAAATGATAGACTGTTAATAAGGACGACAGCTTCTATCGAGCATAGGTCGCTGTAGGCCATATGGGTTGGTTGTCCTTTTAACCAAGGAGGTGGAGACACTGGTGTGGCATATAGGTGAGATGTAAGGATACATCATCATGGAACATGACCAACTCCAGAGTATTCTGCTATCGAGAATGTCTCTGATGGGATATAGGTATAAGTGTTCCTTAGACCTGAGATCACCTCAGTGACTTGCAAGCAACTCACTGTGCTTTGGTACTGGACTAAATGAATTTCTAATTCAGTGACGGAAGGCTTCTGGGCATAGTCAAGTACTTGCGAAGTCAGAGTGTGATCGAGATAGGATTGACCACTCTAAGAGTTGGAGAAGAATGAGTCACTGTATTTTAATTTAGCAAAACTTTGGCCAGGGTAATCCATCAGATGGATTTGATATTTTGAAATATAATGTGGACAACCTAATCAGAGTTGACAGTTAAACTCTGAGGTATCCTATGATCATTTTGGTTAAGGGGATAAATTATATAAAAACTATATCCGCATAGGTTCTAAGGATGTTGTTCTATACATTCGACCTATTCGATCGTCGGGTACCATTGCTAGATGGTCATTTCGATTGATATAGAAATTTATTCCTATACTACTGGCTTAGGTTCGGACCTATGAGGTCACACACATTAGAGTTCATGATCCGATCGAATGGTTGATCAATGATTAAGAATCGTTCTAAGGTTAAATGATCAATACGATTGATATTTAACTTAGTGCAAGTATTGCAGGAGAATCGATTAATAATTCGATTACTACTTGGCTTAATTTGATTAAGCCAATGGGCTGAGATTAAGTCTAATTGAATATAATTTAATTAGATTTGGTTTGGGCTTGATTAGATCAAGTCCAATTGATTTATTGGATAAGCCAAATGCAAGAAAAAAACTAGTCCTAGTTCAATTAGGACTTGGGTCAACCTAATTTCTAATTTGATTAAAAAATTAAATCAGATTTAAATCTAATTTAATCTGATTAAATTAGGTTTTTAATTATATTAAGACCTATTTTAATTAGGTTTATCTAATTTTGATTTAATTTGATTTGATAAACCAAATTAAAAAAAGTCATAAGATAGAATCCTAATAAGACTAGGATTCCACCTTGCACCACATAAGCCCCCCCCACGCCCTCTCTCTTATTCCATGCCAATCCCCTCTTATTTTATACGACAAAAGCCCTCTCCCAGGTTCCTTCTACGTCGAAAAGGTTTTCTCTCTTCTTTCATACATGGAAAGTGGTTGTGGATCAAATCAAAGTAGGAATAAGTTTGGATTTTAAATTCTATGAGATAGAGTTTTAGAAATCCAAAACTCTTTCCTTTTTGTACCAAATTTATCCAGATTTTTTCTATGATTTTTGTGACTTTTAGGGCACATATTGTGCACCCTTTGCTGGTGGTCCATGCACGAAAATAAGGAGGAGGCGCTCAAGAGTTGGGCGCCCCTTATCTTGCCATGTTTGGATAAGCCTTGACTAAGTATTTGACCTAGACAAAAACTCTATCATATCTCTCTCTATAAAATGAGTTTCTTTATGAAATTTTTGAATAATATAGAAATTTGAGAGACCTTTGGGGCATCCAAAAATCAGAGAGAAAGACCTTTGGGTTGTGGAGATATAATAGACACAAGATAGGGTGTCTAAGAGAGAGTAAAGAGAAGAAGAAGAGGATCTTCTTCTAGGTTATTAGTTTCATCTCTTTTCTTCTTCCATCTTGAGTTTTCTGAGAGCGTCTCAGATCTGAAACTCCTCCTCCTACTTTTTATCTTTAGAAGAGTCTAAATCAAGAAGAAGGAGGCACCTGATCAACCATCGAAGAAGGATCAGTGCAGTACTAGCATACTGTACTGATTTCCTACAGCAGAACTTCTGATTGAGATCGTGGGCTCGTGTGAATGACTCCTAGAGATCGGATGCATGTGCGGTTTGCAACATTATCCTTAAGCCCGGATTAGTAAGGTTAGAACATCTAACTTGCAAGGTAATAGATCTGATCTATTGTTTAATACATACATTAGATGTAGTATAGAAACATGTTGATATGATCAACATGTAGTTCATGCTCTATATATTTTAATTTCTGATTTAATGCTATGTAATAATCATGTAATAGGATCTTAGATCTAGGAATTCTCTGATTTTAAAAAATAAATTTTGATTTATTTTAGTCTTCCGCTGCATGATCTTGAAAAAGTTTCAGGATCTAATCTTGAAACTCTAGATCTGGTTCCTTCAATAACCCTATACATACTCCACCATATCCAAAGTATCCCGTACATATCTTTATATCATGTTTGAATATAAACCAAAATATGAATTTATGTGCACAAGATTCTATGATGATTTTAGGTCTAAAAATCACTTACACAACTCCTACTTAGAGAATCATCTTTTGACATGCAAATAAAACTTCATAAAATATTCTCTTTTGGTAGGTCAATTCAGTCGCTCATTCCCTAATGAGCATCCACATCTTTGTATTAATATTCCATACAAGTGGCTTGTGAGATCAGCCACCCTCGCCATCGAGCATATATAGAATATGCCAGTCTATCTGAAATATTGATCACTGACTCAATGCTCTTATAACCAAAAATATTTAAGATTAGGATTTTAGATCTCATTGGCATAAACTCTTCATGGTCCTAAAGCTATTGTCCGAATCTATGGGGTTCATTATAATCTTAAATATAATAAGATGCAGCTGAAATGATGAATCATAAAATACCTAATTTTATTTATAAATGAATAATGTTATTACATGAGTTGAAAGTTTATGAAGAAAAGTTTTATCGTATTACTTATGCGATTGGCTTGTAAGCACTATTCTTTCGCCCTCCTTTATATAAACAGGGCTAAGTAAACCCTAAGGGGATAAGCTCTAAGAGGAAGGAACTCCCATAGCTCCAGATCTCATGGTAAGAGGTTCTTGATCCCTCATCCATTATTCTATTCTTTTCTTGCAGGTCAGCAAATCCATGAGGTATCAAGGCTGAGGTGATATCAAAGACCAAACTATCAAGTCTGAGGCCAAGATCGAGATGATATCCAAGGCCAAGCTATCAAGCATGAAGCCGACCCACCAAGCCTAAGATCAAAATGAAGGCCGAGCTCCCAAAGGCCGAGATCTCAAATGACTAAATCTAAGCGGACCATCTCCAAATTGGCTAAATGTTGATCAGATCTAGACTGACCATCTCTAGATCAGCTAGGTGCTGATTAGATCTAACCATCTCCAGATTGGCTAAACACCGTCCAGATCTGACTATCTCCGGATCAATCGATGTCAACCAGATCCAACCATCTCCAAATCGCACAAATGCCAATCAGATCCAGACTGACCATCTCTAGATCCATCAAATACCAACTAGATCCAGACTGACCATCTCCAGATCGATTAGACATCGATTAGACCTAAGCATCTCCAAATCAGCCAAATGCTGGCTAGATCCGATCATCTTCAGATCGATCGATACTGATCAGATCCGACCATCAGATCGATCAAATGTCGATCAGATTCAGACCGACCATCTCCGGATTAGCCAAATGCTAATCTGATCCAAGCAAGCATTCTTGATAAGGCAGAGGTAATAAGTATATATCGCTAAATATGATAGAAAATTATGGACATATGTCGCTTGATAAGGCAGGAGTAATAATCCGATTCTCCTTTTTCCTTGCGACTCCTCCATTCCTATCCATAAATAGAGGGCTAAAGGGGACCTCTAGGATAAGCTCTCACCTTTCTACCAAAACTCACTCTTTCCCTTCTATTCCCTAGTTTTCTGATCTAAGCATTAGAGGGTCTCACCGGAGCCAACTTTGGTCAGTGATTTATTTTATAGGTCACTCCACCGCTCAGCTCCAATCATATCTCTTCTCTGATCGAGCCGACCTTGGCCAAAAGACTAGAGGCAACACTTTGCAACTGACTCTCTCTCGACAAAATTCTAATGCTTTCAATTGGGATTGGATTCGCTTCATCCCACCTTGGGTTAAATTTTTATGGAAGCTCCACTAGCTGAGGTTTCTCTGTAAAACTGTTTTCAATCAAAGAGGGATTTCTGCAGCTAAAAAGATCTCTAGTACCTTGTATGCAAGGGTTTTGAAGGAGTTTCAGCATGTTATTGTCTCTTGCCCCATTGCAACACATAATGTTGGGCCAAAATAGCCGATGAAGAGCAGCTCCTAGACATCCCTCACTCTTTGCCCACATTGGTTGTTGTTCTATCTAGTGCCACGGTACAAAACGAGACTAAAACCAAGATGATCTATATGGTATGGCTTATCTGGTTTGTTAGAAATATGAGGCTATTCCAACATGAGTTCCTACCTCCTGATATATAATATATTAGTCAGGAAGGTGAATTGCCTGGCTCTAATTTCCATTCAACAGGCTCTTTCTCCTCGTAGCATTCAATGGAAGAACTGCTATAGTTCTCAATCACCATCTCAGCAACTATCTTCGGATAAAATTATCTCTTGGTTACCCCAACCTTTCGCTATGCTAAAAGTGACATTCTGAAGCTTCTTCTCAATGTTCTACGGCTACTGTAGGTTATATTATTAGAAAATGGGATGTATTCTTACTAGTAGCTGGTGGAAAGGCTTTATAATTATCCTCTGCCCCTTATGGTGAATTGGTGGGTGCTTGGCTTGGGTTGTATATATCATACCATCAATCTTTTTCAGGGTTACAAAATCTGGTTGCAAGGTGATTCTATCATGACAGTAAAATAAATTAGGCACCATTCAGTTCAAAAACTTGGACTTCTTGCTCTACTACATGACATTCAAACGTAGAGATCAAACAAGCAAGTAATTGAGGTGTCTCACATTTGCAGGGAAGGTAATACAGCAGCGGATTGGTTGGCTCGCTAAGCTATCTATGGAGACTTTCTGCTGAGACTGGGTGATGAATTTCATGCTGATCTTCTTCAAATCCTAAAGTTTGATGCATATGGCATTGGTTTTTATTGATATATTTAGCTGTTTATTATCATTGAGTTCTGTATGTTCTTTCTGTTTCTCTTTAGTTGAGTTTTTCTTATCTAGATGTACCAAAAAACACCACATAGTGATAGATAATTTATTAGGATGGTACCGTGCGATGCATGACCTACAGATATCATGTTAAAAAACATGCTCATCCAGATCAGAAGATATTCTACAACCGTAATAATCATTGCAATGGTTATTATGATGCTTGTGTGCATGTTCCTTGGTGTGCTAACTATAATCCTTTGTATGCAAGTAGTATTTGTTAAAAGAAATCATCTACACATTCTTAAAATACAGTGATATAATTCAATATCAAACATCTATAATTGCGCTAGCTTAATCACTGTTATCTGCCACCCAAATTATAGATTCTCAAAGCATGACAGCTGTTGTGATTATTAAGGCATGCTGTATGAATGATTCCGGTCTATAACTAGGATGAAACCATGTTGAATTGATTCAACTTGATGATCTGGCTACTACAAATAATTCCACTAGATCTAATAGCCTACAAGACGAGTAAACAGTGTGCATTCATCCCCTTAGCCAAGTGTGCAATTATGATTACTTCTCTCATAAAGTCACACTCTTCTGACCCAAAGTTGATGACTTCTATCCATCTCCCCATGCAGCCAGCCATGAAGTCAAGATTGCTGGGGCTGTCAACAGCCTAAACTCTGGTTAGAGGGTGGGTGGCCGGCATTTTTCTCCTTTAGGGCCCAGCAAGGAAGGAACATCTCTCCATTCCCACCGGATCAAGGTTCGGAAAAAAACAAAGAATAAAAAGAGAAAGCTACCAAACAACTGCGTTATAATATTTGGAGTCGGTCATCTGTGGGCTTTTCAAGTCTCAGCAGTACTGGTGATTAATTAACTATGAAAAGAGGGAGGGGAAACTTGTGTAGGCTTCAGTTAGGTTGATGTCACCTACTATTTTATAAAGCTTGTTTTCAAATTTCTTTTTGATGGATATTGAAGTGGAAGTCCAACCAACTGGACCACCTGTCCCAACTTTCTATGTTTTTTGCATATAATTTTAACATTAATAAATATTCTTTTTTATACTTTATTGGAAAATATTATACATGGAGCACCATTTTATTCTTTATTTTTTTCCCCATTCCATTTGGCATTCACCAGATGACCCAACCTTTAGATGATTCTCGCTTACCTGTCATATATTGCACCAGTCTGCATTTGCTTAAAAACCAAGAAATTGGAAGGAATGATAACATGTACAATGCTCTAGTTTTTACTCTTTCTCATATAATGGAAGAGAAGAAAAAGGTATGATAACAAAAAATACACTATATTTTAATTTATTAATACGAGCCCTGCATATGTAAGAAGAAACCCCAGTCATCAGCAAAAGAACAAATATGTTTATAAAATTTTTTAGATAGGTATGTTTTTACTAATTAAAAAAATAGAAAGATGTAAATTTCCGTTCAGATTTGAAATATTTGCATTTGGATCTCAAAAACTTTAAAACTTTAAAATTGTTGCAAAATGGTCTAGCTATCGATCTCCATTAAATTAAGAATATCATCATGTGAGGATCATCTAGTGGCTTAATATTTATAATATTTCATAATTAACCTTCTTACTAACTTTGCAAGGAGCTCATGTTTTAGCGGGAAATTGAAAAAGGAGAAAAGTAGCACTTTCAGATTTGTGCCTATGGATGAATGATCTTGCCTTTTAAGATTTATGTAGATGGATGGATGATGAAAGATATAGTGCTTTGAGATCTATGTAGACAGATGAATAATAAAGATTAAAATATTTTAAATTTATGTAAATATATAAATGATAATAAATAGAGTATTTTGAGATTTATATAGGAAGTTCAATGATAAAGGATAGAATGCTTTAAAATCTACGTAGGTTGATGGATGATAAGGGATGAAGTGCTTTAGGATATATGCAAATAGATAGATGACTGAAGATGGATTACTTTGAGATTTATACAAGTAGGTAGATGACAAAGGATGAAATATTTTAAAATTCATATGCATAAATGAATGATAGAGGATGGAGTGTTTCAATATTTGTGCAAGTAGACTGATGATAGAGGACAAAATGCTTTAAGATCTATGCAGATGAATGGTTAATAGATGATGGACTACTCGAGATTTGTGCAAGCAGACAGATGACAAATGATGAAGTACTCTTTAAGATTTGTTCAGATAGATGAATGATTAAGAATAGAGTGGTTTAAGATCTATGCAAGTAGTTGGATGATAGACGATGGAATGCTTTATACTTTATAGGGCGAATAGATGATAGAGAATTGAGTGTTTTGAGATCTGTATAGGCAAATGGATCATAGATGAAGTACTTCATGATCTTTATAGATAAATGGATCATAGATAGAATGTTTTGTAATCTATACAAGCGAATGGATAATAAAGAATGAAGCTTTTTAAGATTTACGTATATAGATGAATGATTGAGGTTGGACCGCTATAAGATCTATGCTGGCAAATAAATGATAAAGGTGTAGTATTTTAAGATTTATGTAGATGGATGAGTGATAGAAAATAGAGTACTTTGAGATTTATGCAAATAAATGAATGATAAAAAATAATCTTTCTGAAGCAAGGATATTTTTATCTTTTTAATCATTCTATTAATAGTATTAGTATTCAGTTAGACAGCTCGGCCATAGTGCAATAAATTTGAAATTTTAGTGGCCAATTGGGACATTTTAAAAGAAGATTTGTGAAATTCTAATTGAAGAAGAAACATTATTTTGATTACATGTGAAATTTCGTTGTGTGTGGACTGTTATAATTCTTTCTATTTTAAATTAACATTTATTCATAATGCTATTTTTATCCATAGTTGCTTTTATTATAGAGTATTATTTTTTATCAAAAAGGTTTTTGAATATGTAAAATTTTACTTAAAGATGGAAAATTAGGGGAGAGATCATGGAAAGAGCTTAAGAAAATAGATTTTTTTTTTTTTGATGGGTGGTAGGGCAGGTCATGCATAGGGAGAGGGAGAAGAGAGCCTTTTTTTTTTTTTTTGGATGTATGTAGGTTGAAGATGGCTTTAGGCTCCGAAGCTACTACATGAGGCTGGTCTCAATACCTTTCCCATTATATTTTAATAGATGTTGACAATTTATACAAGTTTCAATTAGTCATTGTATTAGATCTCTTCACACATAATTTAACTTTGTTTTTAGGAAAACAAAGTTGTATCTTGCTAGTTGCACTCTCTTGTTAAGAGGAGATTTTTCATCTCCGAACCCTAAAAGTTATTGTTATCAAATTTCTTAAGTGTCTGATATAAGTAATTCTTCTGTCACTTTTTAGGAATCTTTCGTGATGCTTCTCATTTGTTCTCAAAAATATTATTGCTTATTATGTTTTTTCTTATATATATCTTGTCTTTTGGTTAATCAACATTCAAAGTATCTGTATTTTCTTTTATAATCTATTTCCACCTTAATATTCATAGATGATTAGGGAAAGTTTTAGTAGAAACTAACAATAAGTAATATCAAGGGACAATTAGCTAGTAGAGATTACGAAGATTGGTCTTGATCACTTATATGCTCTTTTTTTTTCTTTGACTAATAACCTAGTAAATAAAGCTTACACCACCTCTAATGATTTTTATAATTAGCATATTAGGACTCTCTTAACTTACCAAATTTACAAAAGTATGCAATCTATATTTCTAATATACTAGTAGCAACATATGATAAAATAAATAATTTCACCATTTTATATATATTCGTGCTACAATAAATTGGCACCAATAGAAAAAAATAAGAATTGCATATAATAAATATTAAATAATTACTACATGGGCAGAATTGAAATAGCAAAAGAACAGAGGCAAAATTCAATTGTAAGGAAGTAATGGACATGGAGTGGAAAGGTTAGACATTAATATTGAAATGAGATAAGCAAAAGTGGAGCTCTTGCTCTTTGGAATTTTCTTAGAGAGTTTTTAAGTCACAAGTATCCTTCAAGATGTTGCAAATTTGTTTAGGAGGCTTTCACATAGCATTTTGTCACCCCATATAAATTAGGATCTTATAAAATAACTAATTTTTTGGCAAATTAACCAAGCCCAATAGAATGTTTGACAATACAGTTTGGGAGGAGGCCATGCGCATGCAGCTGCACAAGTTTCAAGTTACGTAGTTGTTCACTTTTATGCAGCATAAAGTTACAGAAGCCTTGCCCAAGTCCTTTTCTTTTTTTATTTTTTAATTGTAAAATTTGAATCTCGTGCTACATAACATCAACGGTCAATTCACGCTCTAGTGGCTCATCATTCGCAGTCTTAAAGTGATTAGAAGGGCTGCCACTTTGAGTCCACCAAGCGTATCATAAAGGTTAAATTAAAGCAATAAAAGTAGCTTAAATTTTTCAATTTTTTATTTTCAAAAATAACTTTTTTTATATTTCTTTATTAGATATTTAAAATAAAAATTCACACTAAAGAAATTCAAAAGATTTTCCTGGAAGTTCCATGATTCTATCATAACGGGACCCCTTCATCTTCCAAGCATCCATTTCATGATAGGCTGTTGGTTATTGCAAAATATAAAAACTTATTCCAATAAAAAAATATAGTTTATCATAGAAATCATGAAAAAAATTATAAAAAAGTCATATCAGTTTAAAATTTAAAATTTTATTCGGATCGAAAGCATATAATAGCAAAACTAAAAATATATTGTAGCAGACAAATCTTGGAAAAAGTTTCATGAAATAGGGTTAGTACTAATTTTTTCAAAGGTTAAGTTACCTCATGTCTAAAATCTTTAGATCCCATGCGCCTTGCACATGCATTATGAGCAGCAAAGTGTTATATGAGCATCTTCAGACTTCCTCATCTGCTTGTTGCCTGGAATTCCAGTTATACTAGGCTTTGGGGTATCTAGATCCAACCCATTTACTTAATGGATTGGCCCACTTCAAATCTCCTAATGGGGTGGACACAGATAGACAAATCCAGAGTCTTCCACTAAAAATTTCAGTCTTTCTCAAAATTTCCACATCTTCCATATTAACCAAGATATACTGAAATTATACATTATCCAAGTCTCAACCACTTGCTAAGATCCAATAAGAAAACCAAACTGACTGAGCAGAATTTTGTGTAATGACATCCTTTTTATTTCAAAATTATTTTTTTTTGGTAAAATTTATTTCAAAATTATTTGTAGAGCCATCCAATCTTTGGACAGCAAATATTTATTGCTTTCAAAGGAAATGTAAATAAAAGCAAGGAGTGGCAGAAATATGTTGCTATCTCCTACACTTATTTGCAAGGAAACAAATATACAAAACTAATAATGGCTGTCCAATGGTTGAGCTGCCTTAGAAGATGGGTAAGAATGTAGGCTGCCTTGTTTTGTTTGGATTGGTTTGCAAACAGATTGCGTACACAAACTGGCTCTGGTTTTATCATTCCCTATCAACAGCCTCAGAGCATTGGCATCATTTGATCGGTATTTTTGTGCATGGATCAACAGTATTTTTCTAGCGAGAAATTATTAGATAGAATCATTTACTACATGATGTAGACAAATCTATAAAATATCCACACGTCAACCATTCCTGATTATTCATTAAATACTGACCATGGTTAATCATGATTTAGTAGAAAATAAATCATGATTACAATTTAATGGAGAATTAGAAATGGCTGAAGTGTGGAATTTTTATAGGTTTGCCTATATTCTAGAATGATTCTTACTAATATTTTCTCCCAAGGGGCAGTACACCCTGTAGCAGCAACAGAATTGAGTGAAAGCTGCAGGCTGGATTTGTACCATATCTCCAGCACTTCGGCTCTCTTCTTTTTTTTTTTTTTTCCTCCGTGCTTTGTCGGTGCCAATAGGGGCTAAAGCCTCAAAGATATTGTGCAATTTTTTATTAACAGATTGCAAGGCTTCATGTTTGATCTATATCAAAACTAGAGAGAGGAACATTAAAAGTTTTTTTTGGTGGTCCCCATCCCATTCTCCATATATTACGATCTTGAATCTTTAACTTAATGCTGGGTAGGTATGTTTTTTTTTTTTTTTTGATGCAAATGCTGGGTAGGTATGTTGGTTTCTAATTTGTGCATCCAAACATATCTATTGATTTGACAGCGTTTCACCAAAGGAGAAAAAAACAGTACTCCTGACCGAACCAGGTTTCCTTTCCTATTCTAAAATCTTACGTACAGTGGTGTTTTTTTTGATAAGGATCTTATGTACTGTGGGTGGAGACACTAAAGAAAGAAGACTATTTAGCGAGGTCCACTCTGTACAATAGATTAGGTTCAATAAGCATGGATTTGCTATATTTTCTGAATTCAGAGAAGGTTATCTAACTGATCATGGTCAACCATGTAATATGAATGCAAAAATCACTATTAAATAATTTCATATTTTAGTTTTGTTAACTAACCTTTTTGTTGAAAAATAAGCAGACATATGATCAGATTAGATAGCATTATTGCATTATTGTAACAAGTGAAGAATCAATACACTTTGGCAAATTGGAATCAATCACATGGCAAATTGGAATCAATAGCATGGCATCGCTGTCTCAATGAGGATAGCATTTTAGTGATTTATTCTTAGTATTTGACATCCCACCATCCTCTATGAAACAAGGCTGGTCTTAAGTCATATATAGTGGCACTGTGTTGGTTTAATGTTAGTTGTAGGACCGAAAGTAGATTAGATATCGGTACATCCATATCTATATTTGTTTTACTCAGTGAATACAGTTGCATATATAAATGTTAGTCGGGTATAAAAATTTATATCAATATTTATTTTAAATAGATACAAATAAAAATTAGATATTAAAAATATGAATATTATATTGATAGAAGTTGAATATTTAAACTTTACGGTCATAAAATTAAAGTTATCATTATGTTGAAGGTAAATCAAATTCATAGTATGTTGATATGGTCATTTATTTTTCTTAAAAATTCATGAATGCTATACAAAATTAAATAAAGTTTCAAATAAAAATAGATATTTAGATATGGATTGAGGAGTTGTCTATTTATATCCATATCTTTTTTTTCGATAGATACTATACAATTACAGATATTAGTAAGATGCTTAAATTTTTATTTATATCTAAATAGATTTCGATAGAAAAATGAATGCAGATAGATATTATCCGGTTTACTTTTCTTCCGTAATTAATTGCACTAACCACAAGTTATACATCAGGAAACACGGAATGCAAGATATTTTGCACTGTATACATCATGAATACCTAATGCATACCAATTCATGTTCAGTGATGGACATTTGATGATCGATGGTCCCATAAGCACCAGATTTAACCCAACATCCTACAATAATTCGGTCCCATCTTTTCCCTTAAACTGATCTCGAAAGAAACATCCAAGGGCAACAAGGGGCAGAAGTCATGGCCACCGCCTATGGCCGAGACCAGCTGTCCCATTCTCACAAGACCTGGGATTTCACTTATGCTATGCTCCTGTTTGAGTCCATGCACCATCATGATTCTTTCTTAAATAACATGAAAGCAAGCGTCGGGGCCTTTGACGAGGCATGCTCCATAAAAAACGTCTCCTCTCTCCAAAAGCAAACACCACAATCAATAGAATCCACCTAATCCCGGGCTGTTGTTTCTCTCTTTTAACACCTATATATACCTCTCCTTGCTGCCTCAACAACTGCATAGATATATATAAATTAATACAAACCACTCTAGCCTTCTATGTTCTCCTTAGGTTGATACAAGCACACATATAAATGCAAGCAGAGGAGAAGAGAGTAGAAGAAGAGATGATGGGGAGGGAGGAGGAGGATTGGGAAGCCGAAAGAGCAGCGGAGATAGACTATGTGTTCAAGATAGTGGTGGTGGGGGACTCGGCCGTGGGGAAGACACAGCTGCTGGGGAGGTTCACCAAGGATGAGTTCTGCTTCGACTCCAAGTCCACCATTGGTGTCGAGTTCCAAACTCGCACCATAACGCTCAACCACAAGCGCATCAAGGCCCAAATTTGGGATACTGCCGGCCAAGAGAGGTACAACCATTCTCTCCTCCCAAAATCCCTTCTTTTTCTTTTCTTTTCTTTGTTGTTGTTATTGTTGTTGGACCAGCGATCTTCATGATTCTTAATCTGAAAATATATCGAAACAAAGGTAGTATTCTTAATGATTTAGATTGATGATTTTCTTACTGGTTATGATCTAAATCTCATGCATCTCTAAAGTTTGAACTTTTTTGATGTATTAGTTAGAATTATAATGTCTTAAGAGGTGTTCTTAACTTGAAAGTTTGAGTAATTATTGAAGTTAAGATAGATTAGAAGATTTTTTCTTCTTTAGCTGATGATAGTTGTGGTGTTTGGTATTGAGTTAATTTGGATGATGGACAGCTTTACACCACTTTATTATGGGTGGTGTGATTCCACTCGCTTCAGGATGGGGCAAGTGAACTGCCAGTCGCTGTTCATTGAAAAAAAAGGAAGGCTTTAGCGAGAAACACGGTGCACAATATTGGATACTTTATTGTACATCGTTGTCCATCAATATTGGATCCTCTTTCTTGGCTTTGAGCCATAGCACTGTGGTGTCGGATAAGGACGACTGCACCGAAACTAATTTCCAACTACAGGACATCGTGTCCACTCGTGCTCTGTCTTCTTACCGAATGGGACTTGCGTTAGGAATAATGGGAGACTCTGAAAAGAAAAGATTCTAAATTTCATTGGACAGCAGATTCTTATTTCTTTTAATAGAATAGCATGTCCCGTTATCCGACATAGTTTGATTGCCATCCTGGTTGAGCATTCTAGTAGATACCCACCCTCAATCTTTTTCTCTTTTTTTCTTTTCTTACTTTTTTAATTTTTTTAAAATATTGTTTCCTTTCTTTTTCTTCTTCCCTTCTTTCTTTTCTTTTCTTTTCTTTTTTCTTTCCCCCCTTCTAAGCTTGTGTGGATGGCTTTTGGAGTTCCACCCTCTCCTAAATTATTCTCACATAAATAGAATAAGATGGCCGGGATATCCCTGTTTTACTGAGATTTAAACCGTAGGAGAATAATCTGAAACTTGAAAATATATAAATAACTAAAAGGTTCACTTTGTAAATGTTGTCATCCTCATCTTTAGTGTGTTTGGTGGAAACTAAAGGCAAAATCAATGGACGTTGCTCTTATCACCATCTTCGTCTCTAATGCTGGGTGGACAGCTTTAAAAAAGATACATATATTTGTTAAAGCTAATAATTTCTCTATTGAGTTGATAGGACCATGAAATGGACCCTTTTCAGTGATAGGTGGATGTCCAGATAATTAGCTAACTGTATCCCTCTAAGTTGATGTGTGAAATTTCTGGTAATAGATAAAATGGAACACAAGCCAAATCAATTGGGCATGTGCTTATCCTAACATAAATTGAGAACCGGCCAATTGCTTGAGTTGGTAAAATTTCTTCACACAAAAAGCTTAAATCTTACTCTCACTTTAGTAACCAGCTGGGTTTACTTATCCTCATTTCAATATGTATAGAAAAAAAGACTGCCCAAGAAGGACAATATGCAAGCCCCATTATGTACCTTATGTTCTTTCCCTTGTGCCACCATTGCTATTTGAGATATTTATAGGAGATAGCCATTGATGACATGGAGAGAAAGCAAGTTATGGCTTGATCAGAAAACGGAGGTTTTTTCATCTCGTAATTTTAGTAATATCAAACATGCTAGTTAAAAAGCTAAATTCATATTTTTCTGCTAAAAGTATAGGATGCTAAATTATCTCTAAGACAACTATAGCAACTTATCAAACAGATAGATCAAGTTAAATCTTAGTCCGCATACTTGGTATGAGAATGTCTGTATAAACGAGTCTTTTGGGAAGTGCCCCAAACACATATCTGCCGGCTTTCACCATCATTACCTGTGAAATCCACACCTCTTTTTTTGGTTTCGTGAAGTTTGAAAACAATAGCTGAAGTCACTATTGCCACACTCAAGCTGAATGAAATATATGATGTGAATCCAATTTAGTTGGAGGATGGATATTTTCATGTCAAAAGAGATTAGTATATCAGATGAAACAATATAAAATATACAACATATATAAAATAAGTAAAATGTATGCCAAGGTTGGTCCAAGCTAGGTCTGACTACAATTTGAGCCTGAAATATCAAGTATGTTGCAGTCTTCTTTTGCATAATCTAGGCCAGACTGAAGAGTCTTAAGCCAGCCAGGGCCTGTTATCTATCCTCAGTGTTATGGAGGGAAGCATTATTACTTCAGTGATTTCTGTGGAGAATGGTAAAATATTTCTGATCTAACTAATTATTGCGGGTCATTGATTATGCTCGCCACTTCGGTGGCTAGAGAACAAAGGGTCTTAAGTGTCACTAACTATTGCCAGTTCGTTGCAAGTCACATTCTATTGACATGAGGGGCTTCTAAATGTTATTTAGCATGGTAGATTTAAGTGATTTCCATAGACTGAAGTATTGTAATATCTCACCAAGTGTTTCTAGTCAGTAATTACCCTTGAATTTTGGGTGTCTTTTTTTTTTTTTTTTTTGATGGGAGGGGAGGCAAGATGCCAGCCCATTTTTTATTATTGAAAGAGAGTAATGGACAGAATATTATTTACAAGAGCCAGGCAACAGAAGGTGCCTTAGAGAAAAATACAGATTGTCTGTAGTCTAAGTTGAGAATTTAAAGGGCAAAACAGTGGCAGCAACAGACCAATGCAGAAGATAATACTTCAGGGCAGAATTCAGATTGAAGAACATGGAAGATAAACAGACAACTTTCATATATCAGAACCAGCATAACACTGTTTGGTGATAAAAGCTACTGTGGGGTTGCACTCATTGGTTTTGCAAGTCAGATTTCGTAGACTTTATCTGATCTAGTAAAGCCTACTGATACCAAACCAATAAGGTGGTTTTGTCCATTTATTTATTTATATCTTGGGTAAGTGATTAGATGATTACATTAATAATCAACCGATCAGGCCTGCTTACATATACTTATGAAGCATGGTTTGGACATTATGATTGATATATTGTACAATTCTTGATATCTAACTAAATGATTCTGTCTGCCAATAGAAGAATTTCTGGACTGTGTTGTACGGTTGGCAGCTAAAAGCCTGCTAATCCACTTGGTTATCAAGCTGGACAGGTAAATTAGATAAATAGACTGAGAAAGACCAATCGAGCGGCCCAACCCTAGTTGTGATACCCACTGCAACATTTTTTTTCATCTTTTTATCAAGAAATTCTTTAAGTATTCCATTAATTTAACACAAGAAAGATACTAGTGTCAATAGTAGTCTAATTTGTGGATTCACTTCAGTTCAGGTTCCTATCTTAACTTGCAATTCTTGCTTCTTCTCGAGTAGTGGTTTACTTTTCCTTCAACTTACTGGTTGGCATGGTTAGAAACCTAACATTAAACATCTTGCTCCTTTTGTTTGAAATCTCCAGCTCTACTTCACAAAAACTAAGAATATTTTAGAAGAATAACACATCACATTGCATCTATGTGATTACCTCCTCTCTCCTCAATGCAGGTACAGAGCAGTCACTAGTGCTTACTACAGAGGAGCCCTTGGTGCAATGTTAGTTTATGACATCACCAACAGGCAGACATTTGATCATGTTGCGAGGTGGGTTGAGGAACTACGAGCCCATGCTGACAATTCCATTGTTGTCATGCTAATAGGAAACAAAGCCGACCTCGCTGGTCGAAGGGCTGTCTCTACTGAAGATGCCGTGGAATTTGCTGAGGAACAAGGACTCTTCTTTTCAGAGGCATCCGCACTTAGTGGGGAAAATGTGGAGAGTGCTTTCCTAAGTATCTTAGAAGAAATCTATGGAGTGGTCTCAAGGAAGGCCTTGGAGTTGGATGAAGCAAGAAGGAATGGAGGGAATGATGTCTTGATGCTAAAAGGAAACAAAGTGTCAGTTCTTTCTGAGGCTTCCATGATGGAAACTAGTGCTATGAAAAAGGAACACAGTGTGCCTGTTTGTGATGTTGATGTATGGATCAAGTAAATCTACTTAGTTTCAATGGTCAGTGTTTGAACGAGAGGATGCATGCTTTCGCAGAGATTTGTTAAAAAGAAAAGAAAATTGTTGGTTGTTCTTAATTGAATCACCGATAGAAGGGAATTTTATTTTGAACATAGCTTGCATGTTTGTGCTTCTTGTCCCCTGAAATTGTATTTTAATGAGCGATATCATGAAGATTAGTTTGCTGCAATGATACGTTTAATACGTGTGACTAATAATTACCAAAATCAATTTGTTGCTAGATTATAATTCCATGCAGCTCTAATGTGTGTTGATATCCCCTCCACTTCCCGTACAGCTGACATATATTAATTATGTTGTGGTTTCAATGTGCATCAATTATGTTAACAACATTATTATGTCCTTCTGGCAAGTGCAGACCTAGTGATGGAAGAAAGCATGCATCAATTGATGCGGAACTTTGGGAGTCAAAACGGAAGGCCGAGGTTCCTTTACGTGTCGGAGATGTCAGGAACAATGAATGGTGCCGGAGATCTGGCGGTAGTTAGAAAGCTGATCTTAATCCTTCCACTCTAGCGATATGCAACGAGTCGTTTCTCCATCCAAGCAGCAGCTATCTGAGACCTTGGGGCTCTTTTCTTATGGGTCAAGGGTGATTGATGGTGCAAGATATGGCCTGCGAAATGGGTAACCAATCTGATCCACTAGCCCAAGAGAATTGCGCAGGTGCCACCAATTGGTGCCCTATGGCTCTGTTGACCAGCGATCTGATTGTGGGGCCCATGTTCCAGTGGCAGTGGCCTTTTTGTCAGCCTCCCCCACGAAGCAAATCTTAGAGTAAACTAAACTGGTTGAAGAGAGACAACCAAATTCCTTGGAGGGTGGAAGCACCTTTTCTGATGCCGTCGAGCTACTAGATCCAAGTATGAATTTTTGCACTGAGGATGAGGCTGGGCCCATCAAGGGTGCTTGTGGTGAAGTTAAAGTTGACGGTGGAGACCCTGGAGTCGATGAGTTTGATGATAGTGTTCCACTTGCCAAGGAAGACGCTGCTGGAGAGGACATGGAGCTGGTGAGCCGAGGAAGTCTCCGAGGCTTAAGGCAATGGATTCAATGAGGGAAGCTACGTCCAAGCTGATGCCAGCGAGGCGTTGGAAGAAGGGTCTGATGTATTGTATTTTTATAGTAATTATTATTATTAGTTTTTAACAATTTTGATGAAATTGGTATAATAATTAACTAAATAAATATAAAAATCTGATATGTTTTATGTCAATTGCAGATAATTGAGCCAGGTCACATCTAATTGGGCTTAAGCATATTTTAAAGGTCAAATTAAGTGAAATTGGTTGAGTCCGATTCAGCAGGGTTTGTCATCCGGAGTCATCAGGTCTTGCATCAAAATTAGAGTCCATCTCAAAGTAGAATACCAAATCAAGATATCAATGGACCCACACCTTATCTTTTTGGCATCATCAGCCAGAAAAGAAACTAGAGGTGTAGGAAATAAATCAAGCAGTTAATCTCTCCCATCTAGTCAACCAATCTAAATTCTGGATATTTTGGTGTGAGGACCCCTAAAAGGCAAGCTAAAGGACTCCAAATTGAGCAAGATTAGATCCTACAGAATTTTGAGAGAAGCAAGAAAGGAACATAATTTACAGAATTGAATTTGGATTCCAGATGAGGTGGCTACAGTAGGTTGAAGTTGGTAACAATGTTGGACACAACAAGAAACACCCGATACACCCAGATTCTTCTTAGTGTTTCTTGGCACAAAGATCTGATATGCAACCAATTTTGGGTGGCAAAGAGCTATCTTGGAAAGAATTAAATGGAAGAAAATCAGAGTCCAAACTAATTCTGCATGAGGAGCAAACTTAGAAAGAATTGGAACCAATTCTTGAAAACTTGATTTGGGCAGCCGAAACCTTACTTTGTTTTGCAGATTTTGTGGACCCAGGAAGGAAGAAATTCTTCTCCTCTAATTAACCATACCTCCTTTCCTTCTTTTACTATGGAAATCAGAATAAAATCAAAAATTTGGGCAGCATAAGGAGTAGATGGCTGGTGGTTGCTTAAAGCCTATCCAAAGGAGGAGAGATTCTATATCAAATAGAAAGAATGATATATAGAATAAAATCATGGGAAAAATATCACCTTAACCTAGCCCTAGCCCTATTTAAGGATCCTAAAACACCAGCAAGAGGAGAGGAGAATCATCTTTGAAAGCTAGAAATCAAGCAAGGAGAGTTTGGAGTATCTGAAAGATTTGAAGAGAGGATTCATTCGGCTCTGCAATTCCTTCAGAGTTTTTAATTCTTTTCTTGTTTACTTTGAATTTATTTTTAGAACTCATTGTTAGGATGATTTTGGAGTTTTATTCAAGTATACTTGAGTTTGATTTTGATATGATGAAAAGCTAAATTTCTAGCTAGGGTACCTGATGTAGCTTGGATTTAATTTCAATTCCAGAATCTTGTATTAATTTTTTTTATTAATGCAATTGTTTGTTATTTGCACTTAATACTTTTAAGTATTATTATTTTGGTACTTGATTGATTTGATTTATAATTGGTACTGGGAAAGAAGATTATAAATTGGAGTTAATAACAAAATCATAGAATAATAATTGGAGCGGAGCAGAAGATTTGACCTGTGGAATTTTGGAAATAATCACTGTGCTTATTGAACTAATTAAATCTATTTTACTATTGAAGATAGATTATAGTTTTAATTAGTATATTTAATAAGACTCGGAAGAGATTATTAAATAATTTAGGATTATTTATCCTTGCATTAATAATTAAATTTGATTATTAATCAAATAGCTGGAATTGATAATTGGTTAAGTAAAATAGATATACCTAGTGCTTTATCAATCGAATTTTGATTCAGCTTTCATTGAGTTCTTTAGAGTTAATTTTATTTTCCACTGTCATTCAGTTTCGATCGTTTAGATATTAGTAAAATTAGCATTCATTTTTGATAATTAAACTCAGTCTCGTGGGAACGATCTCTTATTTATCATTATATTACTTGAGCGATTTCGTGCACTTGCAAATAGGCTATCAAGTTTTTGGCACTGTTGCGGGACTGGTGCTTTAATATCAAGAATAGTTGATTTTACTAGTAATCTAGATATTTTATTTCTTAGATATTTAAAAAAAAATCACTGACATTTCAATACTTAACTAATATAGTATAACCAAAAATATAAAAAAAAAATCAAACTTGATTGGACATCTTGTTTCTTTGCATTGCATCTCCATAATTAACTTTAAGGGCACTTAACCCATTAATCAGATAAGGTGGGGATTTGATCATCCTTCTTTAGCCCAAAAACCACATCCTTCATCCTGCATAATCTAGACCTTAATCTAAAATTAATTAAACATTGGCCCTAGGAT